>NC_081411.1:71742427-71979927 GCF_030272615.1 Cryptomeria japonica | reverse complement strand
GTACATGGTTATACTTACTGTATTCCCGTTGCTCCTAAAATGTCCAAAATAAAAAACAAGGTTGACCTCTGGCAAGAGAAATGTCCAGAAAAGGCCGAGGAGCCAGTACAGAAGGTAGAATCAAGGTGTGATTTGTACGTAGACACCTACGATAGGTTGGAAAAGTATGTGCATGTAGAGGACGAAGAGGGTGAGGGAAACTGTTGTGATGGAGAATTCGTTGAGGAACTAGAAGCGATGTCGCTAGAGGAGTGCAAGGCATCGAGTGTTGGGTTTCCCATAGTGACAAATGGAGTTCTAGAATGTATTACAGGGACACTTGCTTTTAAGAATTAAGCTTCCACATTGCCGTCTATTTCTCATACAAAGAATATTGATGTGGCTCCATCGCTCGATGAAGATGTTATACATTCAAAGGCTGAAGGTATTAACATGCAACCAATACCACATTTTTGGGTGGAGAATTCCAAAACACAGGTAGAGCTTGATTTGTTGAGCAATGAGAGGAAGGAAATCAATCTGGAATTGGTGGATAGTGATTGTTCGAGAACTGCAAAGGAGATGTCCAGTCAAGAGTTGACATCGAGTTATTTGTGCCATAAGTCCAAGCCCTCATTTAAGGCGAATTTTCTCAGAGGTAGTTTTATTGTGCTCCAGGAAGATGAAAAATCCTAGCTGAAATTGGATGTAGCAATGCCATAAGAGGTTGTTGGGGTCGGAAATGATGTGGAGACTGATGTCGATTCTGAGGCTTCAACAACGCCCACTATGGAAGATGACAATGGTGTTACTTTGATGAAGAAACCTTCACTGTATGAAATGGATCATGTGAAAATAGATCCAATAAATAAGATTGTTCTCCTTGGCATCGAGGTACAGTCTATGGTGGGAGAAGAGTGTATAACGATGTGTGCAAATGGAAATGTATTTTCCCAATTGGGTGTTTCAGATATTGATTCTTAGTTGGAGGAATTGTTGATTGATAGTATAGCTTATGCTTTCCAAGAGTAGATCAACGATGAGACAAATCAGATATTCCACACAAAAGTACAACAGATCCTTGCAATGCATGCTATGCTGGATAGTCTGACACAAGAGTTTTAGCAAGCAAGAACGATAAGGTTAGTGTTTGGGAGAGGTTCGGGGAATGCAGTGCAATAGGTGATCCTCAATTTCTCAAATATGGTCAGACTAATTTTGGCCATGGAGGCTGAATCTTATGGTCGTGGAAACTATTTTGACTGGGATCATTATTACAGCTGCTATGATGATCGTTATAGTGGTGTTTGCTATGGTGAAAGGGACTGTGGAGCTGATAGTAGGGTCCACTATGGTAGTTGAGAACAATTCGATGGTAATTGTTATGTATTTGACCGATATGCACATAATAGATATGGCATTGGAGAGGGAAGTGTTCACGCTGAGGTGTATAAGATTTACAGTTTGGAGGACGAAGCTCTACAAGGTGAATTGATTGAGAATGAGTTTGTGCCTGAAAGATTTTTTAACTCTAATTTGGAATGGAGAAGGCGCATCTGCAGTGTACATGAACAAGAGTTCGCAAAGTTAAAATCTTGCGGGTTGGTTGTAATGTAAGAATCGAAATGGAGAGCAAGGGATGCTATAGTGCATGGATGTGCTGGTTGGTCTTCATGGGGGAGATTGTTGGGATGTGAAGCTCAATGGTCACATGACCTTTTGGCTCCCTCAACTCTTGGTTTTCATAGTTAAATATCTTTGTATAAATGGCTGTGTGCAGGCCATGTATGTGTAGAATTGATATTGGTTAATAAGATAATTTCCTGCATTTCTGGTAGACATAGCTAGTTAATGGTGAACCACGTTAAACCTTGTGTTGAGTGTTTTCTTTTCTGTTGTTTTGTTTTTGTTTCTTTGCTCGTTTTAATCTTTAGACATGGACAAATATATTAATTATATGGAGAACATGCGATGAATATTGAAAGTAGATGGACCTGTGTAATGAGATATTGTTTTAGCAGAGATAATAGTGACACACCCAAAACAAATTTATAAACTAAACAGTACATACCTGATTTTTCAAAGCCACGTTTGCTGTTTTTAATGCATATTATAATTGAGATGGAAAAACTACATGTGTTTATGAACATGACTTGTTCATATGTCTACTGATTGGGTTTAACTAAAACGAGTCACAATCAACTGTGAAATTGACTATGCTTCATATTTTAAGTCAATTTTAGAATTATTAATTTGATCTATGAAGTTGTGAATCCTTAGAATTGAGCAAAGCTGATCTACGAAAGAATCGTCAGCTATTAATATAATTCATACTCATAGGAAATATTTTACTATCATTGTATATATTTTTCAATTATTTGTTTTAGGATGGCCTTGATAAGTGTTAGTAGAGTTTGTTGTGTCTAGTTTTGAATTTAGTTTTATGTCTATCTTTTTAGTTAAAACCTTAAATCACTTCAGTATTTTTGATAGGATTTAAAGTATTTTTACAAAGTTTTACTAGCAGATGATTAATTTGTTTGACTGATGCAAATGTTGAAGCTAAGTGTTTGTGTTGGTGAATGTTGAATACAATTAAGTTTTTCTTTGATTTTGATAATTGATGAATATGAATTAGTGTCTCTTTTTATACAATATACTATTATGAAATTTGAATATTTGATTTTAAATTTGCAAGTAATGGCTAGTGCAAAAGGGATTGGTTTAGGTCCATTTAAAATTTGAATTTGAAAGTTTTATGATCAAAGTTGTAGTTGAAAATTATACCTATTCTAAGAAATGAGGATTTTGTAGATTGGATGCAAATCCTTGGATGTGTAGAGTCAAGTTTAATGACAAATAATGTTATTTATCAACTTTTACACCAAAATACACAACACATAAACTAGTCATTACATTCAGAGAAAACTAATTAAAGAAAGTTCAAATATGGAGAACCCTAAACTTTGGCAGGTCACTGCAACTTATGTGTGTGAACTACAATGATTCATTCTTGTAAAAATAAAGAAACAATAAACACAAAAATAAATAATAAACCATGACCATTATAAGTAGATACAACCTACCTCTTTACCATTGTTTCCAATGGTGAAGGTAAAGATTCTAAATATCTCTTCACTACATAAATTGAATAACTATGCAATGAGCTTAGCATGCATCAAGTTGAATTAAAGTTCCAATCTAAAAACCCTTAGCAAGAACCATAGCTCTTTTAACCATCTTGCACTCTCTACTAGATAAAACAACCAACAAATGTCTACATCATTAAACTTTACTTATGTAGAAGGTAGGTTATGTGCGAAACTAGAGATATGTAGTACACCCTTGATCCTATTCACTTGTATCAAGGAATAAAATTAGGATTATACCATGAAAAATAATCTTCAAATGAGAATTATCTCCTAGGTAGGCCTTTCCACCATCATATTATTCATATTTTGCAAACAAACCTTGATTCTAGGAGGATATCTCAAACTCATCATTAGAATCAAAATATTTCTTCTTCTTTTTCTTCTCCTCATAATTTCATCTTATGTCTATTTTTTTCCATTATTTTAACATTTCACCTTGAAACAATTTGGTGATTTAGATTTCCTAGAAGATTCAAATCTAGACATTAATTGCTTCTAGTCCTTGTTCTTGCCCTTTTTTGGATCTTCCATGAAATTTTAGGACATACTTTACCAAACAAAAAATATTCCTTGTCATTTATTCAAAACTATTTTTTTTAACAAATTCATCCATCTTGAACTTGGTGGTAGTACTCCTATTGACTATAACAAGTTGGTCTTATGAATCTAAAACAAAATATAGTAAATTCATGCATTGATCCTCCTCCATTTTCACTCTCCTTGAGCACAATAGGATAACTACCATATTGAAGGAATTCAAACACTTTTCCATAGAGACACCATCTTGAGGGTATATAATTTATTTGAATTAAGGAAATATTATCCACTAGGGATCTTTAGTCTAATAAATTTCTCCAAACTTCTTCCAAAGTTTCATTGCAGTATTCTCTTCATGTTCATTTAACAATAAGCTAAAATGATTATAATTAGATAGTTTTCTTTTTTATACATCTTGTCCTAGTCTTCTTGTGATGTATCTATAGGTTTGGATATAGATGTTACAACTTATAGATCTTAAGTATATGAGCACATCCTCCATCTTGAGCTTCTATAACTCAAAGTTTGTTCTTGAGAAATTATCCATCTCTATCCTTGCCATTCTTTCCATCTCTTACTACTATAGGATCAAAACCCTCTCTATGCAATCTCCCACTCAAATGACTATTAATATAAAAAACTCTCTAACCAATACCTAGAATCTAAGGTGATTTGTGTAGACGTATAAATCTGACCATCTAGTTAAATAAATATTTTATGCTAAAAAGTGTAGAATCTGCAAAAGAGAATCAAACAACATCAAACACACACATGAAAAATTATGTTAGAGTTATAAATCAAAATAGAAACTAAACTAAGTTATCTTCAAAATCAAGAAGCCCAAGAATGTCTCATGTTCCTCTATCTCCAAGGATCTTCAAGATTCAAGGTGTCTCTCACTTGGAAGAGCACTTGATCTTTTAGATGTTAACCTAAAGAATGAGATTGAAGGATATGCCACGATAAAACAAAATGCAACTAAGATCCTAGCTAGATGATCAAATGATATGAAAAGATGAAATGCAATATGGAATGCAAGATATGAGACTAAGATTGACTTCAAATTGAAATCTTAGGTGTGCTAATTAAAATGACATGGAGATTGCTATGAAATTGATATACAATGGCCATGAATTAAGCTAACTTGAAAATGGGATTAGCATGATACTATAAAAATGATGAAAGCTAAACTATCATGCAACTAAGATGATCTATGTGCTTTAGGATGATAAATTAAGCTCCTTGATAACCTGCAAAATGACTATAAGTTTGATGCACAAGATGATGGATCTTAAAGAGTGAAGGAAGGGGCTCTATTTATAGGAAAACTAGAGAAATGGATGGTTGAGATTGAGCAATCTCAACAAGGGCTAGGATGGAAAGTTATCAATCCATGAGGGGAATTCAATCCAATCCCAAGCTAACAAATACCACCTTGAGATGTCTTGAGAGGATGCTAATCAAGCATGAGATGTTAAGTAAGCATTAGGGATAACCTCAAGGGATGCCATTATTGGATAATACTATTATCTAAGGGAGTATGCTATTGTCCAAGAGGTAAACTCTTGTACAAAGTTGAAGGATGGTAAAAGGGACAACCATCATGGGCTAGGATGATGTCTTGTAAGAGGCATTAAATGCCTTTTTAATATTTTGGAGGTTAACTTGTTGGAAGGTAGATAACCTTCAAGGATTTTGTAAGGGCCTTACAAGTTTGGAAGACAAAACAAGTTAACTTGTTGGGAAAGGTAAAGTCTTCAACACATTTTGAAGACTTTCCCCAAATTTGAAGAAGTGACTCCCCCAAATTTAGGGATGTGACACAATTAGAAGAATTAGTCTAATTAATGAGGGATTAGAGGGGTTCTAGAAGAATAATAGCATGATAATGGAAAATGTAGGAGAATGCAAGTGGAGGGAAATAGGCATTTTTAGATAAAATAAAAGATTTATTTTAGCCAAAAGGGGTACAACTTGCATTTGTAGGATTTTACAAGTGGGGGGACTATTCACAAATAAATAATAATTTATTTAAATGCAAAAGGATTTTTTTAATTAAATGTAAATTCAATTAAAAGGGAAAGGGGGTTTTAATTAATTAAATAATATTTATTCAATTAAATGGCTAAAGGGTACTTAATCAAACCTTAGTTTAATTAATAGGTTAGGCTAGAAGAAAAGGATTTTACTCAAACCTGTAATTTGATTAATAGGCTGATTGGAAGAATAGAGATATTAATTAAACCTTAGTCTAATTAATAGGTGAATGAATGATGATTAAATGAATAAAATTCATTTAATTAGTTGTTCAAGTTTTAGGTGTCTACAAATATTTATTATTTATTTAATCAGATTCCTCTATTAATTAAATTATATTTAATTAATTCCCCCCACATTCCTCTATTATATTAAATAAATTATTCAATTTATTTAATTTAATTCATTCAACCACATCCAACCCATTAATTAAATAAATAACCTTTATTTAATGAAATTCCCTTTCCCATTTAATTAAATTGAAATTTAAGTTAAAAAAAACCTTCCAATTTAAATAAATCATTTTTATTTAAATATATCTCAAATTACAAGTTGTCATCAACTTTTTGGAATAAATCACTTTATTTCAAAAATATAAATCCAAAAATACCTCCCACTTGCATTCTCCTAACAAATCCACTTGCATGATTAATCCTCTTCTAGATTCTTTTAAACACCCTAATTAGCCTAAACTATCTCTTAAATATTTGCACATTCCTTAAGAGAGGTCACTTCTCAAAAATGCCTCAAAGTCTTTGAAATGCATTGAAGGCTTTATGTCTTCAACAAGTTAACCCTCAAAGGCTTCTTAACCATTAATGGCTAATCCAACCTCAACCCATGGTTAGAGACTTTCTCTCTAACTTAACCCTCATTGTTGACCCTAGTAATCGTATTAACCCTTGCATAAGAGTTTACCCTTTGGGTAAAATCTTTATCCAATGTTTAACCCTAACGTAACCCTAACCACATCCTCCTAGGGTGGCCCTTATGTCTTCTCAGACATTTAATGCCTCTTACATCCCCTCTCAAGCCAACTCTTGTTGACAATTGTCACTATTTCATTGGTGAAAATTGTAAACATGATTGAGTAAGTTTCAATCCTAGCCCTTTTTAATATTATTGAATCTTAACCACCCATTTCCCTATTTCTTCTATAAATAGGACTCACTTTTTTCATTCCATATTCAAGTTTTTATGCATCTACACTATAGTCTAATTATATCAAGCATCTTGCTTCTCTTTGATAGAATAACATTTTAATCAATGAAAACTTTAAGAAACCCGCTCTCAAAAAATTGTATTAAATATTGGTGAATATTTTTTTTTTACAAAATAATGATAATTTTTATTGGCGAATTTTTTCTTTTTAAAAAAAGAATATTAATTTTTTTTTTTGGCAAGGTGGCAATGCCACTTGATATATTTTATTAATAATAAATAATTTTTACAATATATTTAAAAACTGGTTCAAACTGAGCTCACTGAGAAAAGAACCAGCAAGAAAAACTCTGGTCATTGCTCATCAACATGATTATAGAAGAGAAGTAGTGAACAATCCTCTAGCTGGAGCTAGTTACAAAATAGAGATTAGCAAAGAAGCATGCAGGCTCTTTTACACATAGGAGCATGCAATCTCGTTTTATAGAATAGGAGCATGCAAGCTTATTTACAAAATAAGTTCCCAGGATATCTTGAATGCCCTGCAACAAAGAACTCTTGCAATCAAAATTGACATGCCCCTGCACCAAAAAACAACTGCAACCAAAAAATATATATACTACAGAACACAGAGAATTTACAAGAAACGCAAGGTTCCAAAACATGACTAACACCAACGGCATGAGATCTACGGTCCGCCATTATAGACAAATGCCAAAGGAGAAGAGGTGAATGCAGAAATGCTAGAGAGAAATGAAGCCCAAAATTTTTATGTCGTAAATGAAAAGAAAGAGGAGATATATCATAAAAAACTGACAAACCAAAAGAAGCAACGTACAGAGATAATCATGAAAACAATGCTACGTCAAACTTTAAATGAAATATGAAGGACAGATTCCCAATGTGAAAATAAATATCTCCAGATTTCGCACCAGAAGAGAGTACCAAACACACGAACAACATCAATAACAACCATCTCATCATTATTGAATTACAAGTGATGATCAAGTAAAGCAAAGTACTTCAAATCAAAACCAAATGGGATTATGAAAAGAAATACCTCACCAAGAGAAGAGAATATCAACTCGTATAAACGAGAAATTATATAATAAGAAAGATTAAATCCTCAACTCTCTACAAGCTATAATTAATAGGTTTGGGAAGCTCATCAAATCACCCCCCAATTGAGAGGAATCAATAACAGTTTTATCATAACCCATATTAGCGAGGCAATCAGCTAATGCATTACCTTCATGATAAACATGTGAGATGATGAGGTGCTCAAACGTATCAAGAAGAGTCCATATTTGTTCAAGAATATATCGGAAATGGCAATTATTAGCTTTTCTTGCCTTGCAAGCATTAATGACAATAGTTGAATCACCTTCAATATGAAGGTATTTGAAATTCAAATCCTTAGCCATAACAAGACCTTCTAAAAGAGCACAAGCCTCAGCCATATTATTTGTGCCAGGAGAAATTGGCATAGCTTTTAATGCTAATAAAGAACCCAAATGATCACGAAAAACTATCCCTATTCCTGAATCACCAAGATTTCCATGGGAGGATCCATCAAAATTCAATTTACAAAAAGGGGCATTAGGAGGATGCCATTTTATGGAATTTCTATCTACAGGTGTTTTCCAAATCCTTGGAAAGGCGGGTGATACAGGAATAATGATACTTTTTCAAGAAGAGATCATACAATTGTCCCAAGAAGAGAACTCTGAATTCATGTTAAAATATTTTTGGACATGAGCATTAACTTGCTCAATAATACTTCTTTCCAAAATCCCAAGAACAACCAATAAATCAGATGAGTCACATCTAAAAATGTGCTTGTTTCTTTCCCACCAAATGGCCCATATGACTGAAGAGGGAATTATAAACCAAAAACAAACAAATAGAGAAGATGAATACAAAACTGGCCAAGACTGAAACATGTCCCATAAAGATAAAGGTAAAGAGAATGAAAGAGATAAATTTTGTAGGACAAAATGCCAACAACTACTTGCAAACTCACAATGAAGAAAAAGATGATTGACATCTTCAAGAGCTTTACCACATAAGACACAAGAAAAGGAGGCTGCAATATTAAATTTGACTAAATGATCACTAGTCAAAATTCTATTTTGCAGCGTGAGCCAAGAAAAAACACCAGCTTTAGGTAACACTGAGTTATTCCAACAGAACAAAAAGGCACGATGAGGATCATTTTGATTGGCCATTTGTTGAACAGCAAAATATCCTTCTTTAACAGAGTAGTTTCCCGATTTAGAAGGGCACCAAATAAGTTGATCTTTGATGTTAGAAAGGAAAGCCACTCGATCTTGCAAACCAGATTTAAAATTTTGAATTTCTTGCAAGGACAATGGCAGAGTAGAGGGATCCTTCCATGAGACCTTGTGAGAAAACAAATCAACACTATCTACATAATCAACCAATCTAACTCCCCATGATTGAGAAAGAACAACTGAAACAAAAGCAAGAGAATCATGCTGCGAAAGAGGGGGAAAGCCATTCCAGGAGTCTTTCCAAAAAAGAATATTCTCCCTCGAATGGACTTGCCAGGAGAGAAAATTAGAGACCACTTCCCTACATGAGATCATAAAGTTCCAAATAGCAGACCCCTGTGGAGGATTAGAAATTGTGAAGATCCTAGCAAGGTTTTGGGAATCCAAATACTTAGCCCGCATAATTTGGCACCACAAAGATTGGGGCTTAGTATACATAGACCAAACTAGTTTGCCCCCAAAAGCCCTATTTCTTTTAGATAAGTCATGAATCCTAGCACCACCAACTTGCTTGGAAAGAGACATCTTGGTCAAAGAAATCAGTGGAATCTTTTTGTCTTCTGTCATGTTGTTTTTCCAAAGAAAAGATCGAAAAATATTTTCAATTTGGGAGATGACTAATCTGGGAGCTTGAGGAATTGAGATATAGTAATTGGGAATGGCAGATAGGACCATTTTAATGAGAAGTATCCTACTTGAAAGAGACAACCACCCAGCCTTCCAAGAAAAAATACAAGATTTAAGTGTCTCAATAGCCAAATTCCAAATAGAAGACTTAGCAGATCCCATAAAGAAAGGAATCCCCAAATAGGTAGAAGGAAGAGAGTCTACTGGGAAACCTAAGATATTCACAAGTCTATCAGCCACCAACTGAGGAGTATTAAAAATGAAGATCTTGGATTTATGGGGGCTAATCTGTTGGCCAGATCCAGCAGTATAAGTATCCAAAATAAATTTAATATGAGTAGCCTCTTGAATAGAAGAAGACCCAAATAAAAGTGTATCATCGGCAAAAAGGTTATAAGTGATTGATATATTAGAGTTAGGAATTAATACCCCTTGCCAAAATCCTAGATCCCTTTTCTTAATAACTAATAGACTAAAAGCTTCTGCCATAATGATAAATAAGAAAGGAGATAAAGGATCTCCTTGTCTAACACCTTGGGTTGAAGAAAAGTATCCAGAGGGAGCTCCATTAATGATGACAGAAAATGAAGCAGTAGAAATACAACTCTTGATCCATTTACACCAGCTTTCAGAGAAACCAAATTTTCTCAAAACTTTGAGCAAAAAAGCCTAGCAAACTTTATCATAAGCCTTCATCATATCAAGTTTGACCACAAAAGCTGGGATATTGGACGAATTTATGGAATGTAAAGTTTCATGAGCAAAAATTGCTCCCTCATGAGTTTCCCGACCTGGAACAAAACCTCCTTGTTGAGGAGAGATGATATGAGGAAGGAGAATTTTAAGTCTTAAATAAATAGCCTTGGTGAAGATTTTGTAAATAGAGTTGCACAGAGAAATGGGTCTAAATTCAACAAAAGTTTGGGGATTCTTAGATTTCGGGATAAGGGCAATATAAGGGATGTTAATTTTTTTAAGGATATACCCACCCCTCCTAGACTCTTCCAAAGCCATTAATAAGTCAAAACCAATAAAATCCCAACATTTCTGAAAGAACAAGATAGTAAACCCATCAGGACCTAGAGCTTTGTTAGGGGCCATGGAAAAAACAACAGAATGAAGCTCATCTAAAGAAAAAGGCCTCATAATAAAGTCATTATCCTCATGGGAAACAAGGGAGGGGATAGAATATAAAATCAAATCCACATGATGATCCATGGAGGAAGGAGAAAAAGAAGGAGATAACAATTCCTTAAAAAAAGACACCCCCTCCTTTCTAATCTACTAATCTGAATTAAGGACATAACCAGACTTAGAATCCTTAATACTAAAAATTGTAGAAGTAGCTCTTTTAAGCTTGGCTTCAGCTTGAAAGAAGGCAATATTCCTGTCACCTTCTTTAAGCCAAACCTCACGAGACTTTTGCTGCCAATAGATTTCAACCCAGGAGCAAAGGATCTCCCAGTAAGCTTGCAATTTCTTTTGAGCATCATTAGTGGAGGAATTAGTGCCATGTCTAATAATCTCCTCATTAACAACCTTCAAATCATTGGCAAGTGCCTCTTTTTCATGAAAAATATTCTTAAAGACCAATTTATTCCAAGCCATAATTTGAAATTTCAAGAATTTTAGTTTGGAATAAAACTGGAACATCTTGGTCCCTTTGCAAAACGAAGCACTTATCCACCATTTCTTTAATAAAGAAAGAAAATTAGGATGAGTGAACCACATTTTCTCAAACTTAAAAGGTCTAACAGAGGGAACATGATCCAATTTATCAAAATTGAGCAAAATTGGGAAATGGTCAGAATCTGAGGAGGTAAGAATCTTAGAAGAAAAGGAAAAGTTGCTCAAACGTAGGTTTATGGAAATAAGAAATCTATCAAGGCAAGAGGCAATCTGGCATTTAGATCTCCTATTAGTCCAAGTGAAAGAGCCATTAGAAGGGAAAATATCGAATAACGCACTGTTTTGAACAAAGAAAGAAAAGTCATTAATAACCTTATGAGCTATAGGATTACCCCCTCTTTTTTCATTCGAGGAAAGGAAAGCATTAAAATCACCCCCAAGTACAATAAAAAAATCATCATATCGTAAAAACAATTCAAATAAGGAATCCCATAAGTCGGTTTTATCTGAAGGAGAAGTCGGACCATAAATATTAAACAGAACAAAAGAGACTTCAAACCAGTCAACCTTTAACAACTGCCAATGAGAAGCAAAAGATAACATCTCAACTTTGACTGATTTAGGATTCCATAAAGTTATAAGACCACCAGAAGCACCCAAAGAAGGAACATGAACAACTTTCCAAAGTGACCATTTGGAAATTATGTTATCAAAAGAATCTTGAGAAAGTTTAGACTCTTGCAATAAGATGATGTCCACTTTTGAAGAATCAAGAAATTTCTTGATCCTTCCCCTTTTGTCACGGGCATTTAAGCCCCTGGCATTCCAAGATAAAATCCTCATTTATCACAAGGAGAGAAACATGCCTTCCTTGTTTTGACATGGGAAGAAAATTTCTCTACAATAGTGGATTGAATACCAGCCACAATCTCCTCCTTGATTTTAGCCAATTTTGGTTTTCAACCCCTCTTCTTAGGAGTTTTAACAATAGGGGGGGAAACAGAAGGAGATTGCTCCAAGGCTAGCTTTTGAGAGAAATCAAAAATTTATTATAGGAAAGTAGAGGCCTTAAGGTGGAAATCATTAATTAAGGTGGAAATCATTAATTAATTTAAGGGGTAGACACTACTTTATTTAGTTTCTGCCATTAATTTAAAACAATCTAATACCCCTTTTGTATTTTGTGAGAGAAAATGTACCAACAATTTGTAATACTAATGGGGCCAAAATTGGTTTTAGACCATTGATTTTCATTGAGGTCAACAATTAAAAAGAAATTTCAACCCCCGTGAGCATTACAACATATAGGTACAATTTACCTCATGGAATACAATGAAGGTCATTAGGTTATATTTTAAATCAATGGTGGCAAGTAAAGATTGTTGATATAACCCTAAAGTAACTACTAATCATGATATATTATTGGCGAATTAATTTAGATTTTTACAATAAATTATAAAATGTTGGTGAATCTAATCCAATCATGTATCTAATATTGTGGTGAATCTTTGAGTTAAAAATATTAATAAAATAAGTTCTCTGGCAATTTAAATAACACTAAAATAAAAATTTGTAGAAATGTGGCAATTTGGGTCACCTTAAAAGTAGAACTTATTAGCCAAATTTTGATTCCCAAATTTTGAAAAATAGCCAATTGATGAATATTAGCCACTAAAAAAAACACTGGAGGGATCCTATGAGATAGAGAACAATGAGACACATCTTGGGAAGCTAACTTGTTTATAACAGTTTAATTTTAGTTAGCCTTTACACTCAAAAGTTTCATTAGTATGTTAGCTTTTGATCTTAATTTTCATATTTTGATCACACTAAAATCTTGCATACAATTTGGAATTGATACTAATCAAATGAAGGGAAGTAGGATATGTGGAATGGATTCCTATAGTAATATAATAAGGATAATGTTATGAAAAATTTAATATTTGAATAATTCAAAAAAGAATATACATATTTAAACATAAAGTAAATAATAAATACTATACACAAGTGTATTTGGGGAAATCCTTTCTAAGGAAAAACCCCACACTCTAAGTAATCTCAATGCATTATTCTGTAAAAAACATATATAATACACTTGCAAAGAAAGACTTCACAAGAACATTAGCAACTTGAGATTTAGAGGAATTCTTACATGATAAAAATATACAAAAATCTACACACAACCTCAATCTCAAACACCTAATATATAGGATATACATAATTATCTTATTACCATATTTGGTAATGATGTCTGAAATGGTCATAACACACATCATATATTGGTCAACATGTGTAGCTTCTCTTTACAACCACTTTGTGTATCCAATAAATCTTTATATTTTCTATCGAAATTTTTGGAGGCCTTAATTTTTGATCCATTGGGTTGATTGGGTGAGAATTCTTTTAAAGTTAAATTAATCAAAGATATATGAAACATAAAACCTCATAGGTGGTTCCAAGAAATAAGAAATATTTATTTTCAGCAAAATGTAGTATATAATCCAAAATTTGAGTTTTTCCAATTTTCTCATTTTTTTCTCTTTATAATCTTAATATTAGGAGCAACATTAAGACACAAAGCCCTTGTGGCTCATTCATTGTCCATTAATGACACAAGGGATATTCCTTCATATAATATAGTATTGTTGTATGGGTCCCATATCCTTGCCACCTCATTTCTGGGTGATCCCACAATACTGGGTTATACTTTTTTGTACATCCTATTTTTTGCTAAAATCATACATCTTTTAGAAAATATAATAATTTAAGATTTAAGAGGTCCCATTTGAAGTAATTAATTGAGGAGAGTTAGATCAAATGATCTTAGATCAAAATTTCTTGGATAGAACCTCTCTACTTCTAAATCATACCTACAATGAAGTCTCCTTTACACCTATCAAAATGATGATAAAAAACCAAGTTTACAATAGCTTTTGGGGGGTCAAATGTTCATTCATTTAGAAGTTATTTTTTTAAAGTATTTAGTTCTTATTATAAGCTTTCCAAAGAGTATACTTTCTAATATATTTAATTTAATTAATATATTTATGTTTTATTTCTTATGAATGTAGGTTTTTCATAAAAAAATAAGGATTGTGTTTCACACATGTGATAAAATTGAAAAATATAGATTTTTTTCTGTAAAAATTATCTTTTCCCTAGTTATTGATATCCTCATTTCAACACAAAAATAAGTTAATTCAAATGCATACAAATTTTTTTTATGCATTATAGAATACACCTCTATCTAAATTATAATTACTTTGTATTAAAAAATTAGCTAAAAAAAATATGAAATAAAAAATTATGAAAGAATATCCATTCACTAGATATTCATGTGACAATTCTATATTTCAAAAATTAGAATTTCCTTCCTTCTATAAAAAATGTCATGCATTACCAAATAAACGTCACTTCTGAAAAAATGTTGATTACTATAAATATTGAGTTATTAAAAGTTGCATAACAATATGGAAAATCAATTTCTAATTATCTTTAAAAAAATATATTTAGAATCTAGACGAAAAATCTCACAAATTATTAGTTTACGCGATCTTCAAATTCTTAATGGTTTAGCTACTATAGGCTCTAGAAACTAAAGATTTGATGCAAAATGTTGATTTCAATGTCAAGTTTGGCCAAAAACTGTAACCCAGTATTATGGGATCACCCTTCCATTTTATAAATTTTTACCACCTACTCCCCATTAGTATCCTTTTATTTGTTGGTCTTCCAAGGGAATTTGATTCAATGTTGTTACTTTTTCACTATCCGATTTGTATACTATCACGTTTGATCATCATTATGGCCCCTACTTTATTAAATTTCAAAGTTGATCCTTGTTGGCATCTCACCAAATATATCACTCATTGATTCGAAGGCAACATATCATGGTCTAGAACATGAAAAATTATAATTTTGAAAGGACCATGGAGGGAGCATTAGTGTTAGGGTTTCTATAGGTGGGGATATTGCTAGAGATGAAGATGATCTAGAGTTGGATGGTTGGAGGGGGCTTTCTTATGGCCCTAGATCTTGGTGTTTGTAAGTGGGTTGGATCATTGTGCATGGATCATTGGCTTGAGCAGGAAAGGTGAGGGGATAGATGCCCAAGGTCACCAAACAAGACAAAAAGATGAAGCATAGAGGTTGTTGGGAGTATTTAAAACTGAGTCAAGTTTATAGGCCCATTTCAAAATTTTGCCCTGCGTTTCCAAATGATTAAAATAAGTCAGTTTGAATGGCCTAGTTAGCAAGGGGGTAAAATGGAGCCGGTTGATTTTCAGAGGGTAAGGCTCAGGATTCATGTCCCACACCTTTCATTTGGCCTATGCAGTGATGTGCAACTTTCAGAATTCAGTTTGGATAAGTTTACTAGGTACCCATTTCGAGGGGTGAGTTGAAAGTGCATTCTAGGCACAAGTGCAAATTTTATGGAGTAGCCTTCTTTGAGCGATTACGTCTTTTTCCTTGTTGATCGTCATGGAGAAATTCAAAATGGATTCAATTATATGCATAAATTTGAGTCAACATGCAAAATTTCAAGTCCTTATGAATTCGTTTGCTCAGTTTTCAAAGCTCAATCCGTTTGTAGTTTGTGATGTTTGCACAAGTGTAAAAATGTCCTGGTGAGTGTCATGTCAGAATGTTTGTTCCGGGATAATGTTGGTATAAATGGTGAGCTACGTTTAAAATTTCAAGGCTCTACCAATCCGTTTGATCGGTTTTCAAAAGAGCTCATTTTGCCATAAAATTCAGTTATCCGCACTCCAGTGTTATATCAGTTAATGTAGCCGTTTTGGTGAGCGCGCCGTTTGCATCCTGTCAGTCGGGTGATCGGAATGAGAATTCAAAGATTTAATATGTACTTAAAGGTACCTATGTTCCAAATTTGAGAGCCTACGGAGGTCGTTTGATATTTTTGAGAAAGGCATCATGTGTTGCCAGAACATTGACTTCATCAGGTCCGCAGTGTCGACAAAGCCAGTTGGCCGTTTTCGGAAATTAATATCTCTTCGCTCGGGACTCGTCTTGAGAAACCGTTTGGTACATGTCATCCTTGTATATCAAATTACATGCCTGTCAGATGGCGAGCTCCAGAAAGGTGTTTTGACAGGTTTGAAAATTACGTCTTCGCGATTATATGCGAAAATTGTGGCGTAATTCCTGAAGGTTGTAAAATGCGGATTAATGATCCGAAAATGATGCCGATCATTTCCGGAGGTATGTTTGAGGTTCGTGAAGCATTCCAGGGGTCAGTTGCATGAAAACGAAATTTTTTTTAGTCGGACCCACTTTGGGGCCCGACCTGGCTCATGCCTGTGCTGTATTAGTTTATTGGCGACTTTGTTCACTGGGAGAATTTCAGAATTTTATAAATATGGATTGTAGTCACGAGATTTATCATAAGAGTTGAAAAGACTGTAGACCTTCATGCAATTTCAAATTGGTGATTCTAATGCCCAAATCCTCCTTCAGCGACAAAGAAAGGATTTTAAAAAAAAATGCAGCAGGAAGGTGGAGCGTGGTGTTTGAGAGGTAATTAAAAGAGTCTTCAAATCAAATGCAATCAGAAGGTGTATCTCCAGCATTTCCCCTTTGACGATGCAAATGGCAAAGGCATGTTTGCCAGGCGTAAATCCAACTCCAAAAGCAAATTTCAATTGGCATGAAGCCAAAGTCTCCTTGCACAATTGAGAAATGGGCAATTTATAAATTGTTAGCAGCAAATGCATTGGTAGGTTTGAATGCCAATCTACAGTTTAATAATTTCTAGCAAACATAAATGGTTGGTTCAAAGCCAAATCCCTTCCCACATGCTAGACAAGAGGCAAAGTGCAGCAAGAAGCATGGTGAGTGGGGAAATACATTGAAGTTATATTTTTAAAACCTTAACCAATGCAATTTAATGGTGTTTGGTCCTTCCCCCTCTCACGTGGTTGAGCAGAATGTGTTGTATTTTGGAGAGCTATTCTGGAAGTCTCTAGAGACCATAATTTAAAAAAAATAAAAAATCCTCCCTTGCTGTGGTGCGTGGCATGGAGAACACCAGTAGCAACCAAAAACTACTAAGGCAAATGTAGTGTCTCCCTTCCCCTCTGCGTGGATGGTGGAGGACAAGAAAGATAGAAAATTTCAAGCAAATGAATCAGTCTTCCTCTCCCTGCATGGAACAGACTGGAATTTGGAGGAGCAGCAATATGATTTTTTTTCATACAATTGCAATGATGGCAGCAAACTTCCACTTCAAATGCTATTGGCATCATATGAACTCAGAAAAAACCAATTTAGCTCTTGCGTGGGTGTTAAAAGAGGGGTTTTTTTTTTTAATTAAATCTTTAGCAATTGCAATCAACAAGTTATTGATTAATCCACAACCAGAGCATCATTTCCAGTGTTATGGTGGAATGGCGAAGAAATCTTCAGCATTGGCAACCATAAAAAATCAGAGAAAGCTTAAAAAAACGCAGTCCCAGGCTAAATACATTATCCCACATTGACTGGGAAAGGGACGTTTTTGATGTTTATATGCAAAAACGCACTATAGTAATATGTCTAAGCCATAAAGGCTTTTGATAGATGGTGCCTATGGGCGCCCAAGGTGGGCCCATGTGCGAGCATGCTTCTCGAGGCGACGGAGGAGTTGACTGGATGGCGACCAGGTGGACCCCATGCGGGCACGCTTCTCGAGGTAGATAGGCAAAATTTTGCAGAGGAAGGCTGGGTTAACGAGTGAGCAGGTTCGAGATGGATCAACGGTGCGCGCTATTTCGCGAAGGGAAGATGCACGTAGTTTAAACCCCGCGAAATAGCGAAAGTGAACGAGAGCCGTCCATGTGGCACACAGGTGGCGGGTACAGTCAGCGGTCCAGCAGGAGGGTCCCGTTGAGGTGGTACCCAGTGGCGATGATGTGGCATACAAGCAAGCAGCCCAGTGGCGGTGACGTGGCCGACAAGTGGCAAAAGATGAGGTGTCATCCCAGGTGGCGTCCGGTCAACCCCATCGACCAATCAGAGGCCGCCACGTGGCAAGGCATCAGAGCACAAATGGAGGCAAAAATCAAAATTAAAATGAATAAATGATATAGTTTTGACTATATTAAAAATTCGAAATATTTAAATGACTGAGCACAAATGGGAATTAATTCGCCCAGGGTCTAAATTTTGGCCAAAATATAAAGTATTATATATCGCCGGAAAGCTCTCAGAGTGAGGAATCTGATTGTGAAGTTAATTTTGACAAATGTGGGATATTTTGGAGGTAGTTTCCATGGGAAAAAAATTCAGTTAGAGAGGAGACACTTGGCAATGCAGTTGCAGATTTGATTTGGTTCCCTCTCCCTTTTTATTCCCAATTCTTCTCAGTTGTAAGGGTTCCAGAAATTTGGAAAATACTCCAGATTTGATGGCTTCCACTTTCTGAATATCATGACCCAGATTTGTGAATGCTTCTGTTTGGTTTCAGGGTACAGAGATTGCAGTGCATTGTTGTAAATGTGATTTTAGTTGCAGGTCTTGCTTGTGTCAGGCATGAGTAAATTCCTCATAGTATTGTCTCTAAGTATGCATTTCATTATCATAAATTGAATCCTCAAGGAGGATGAAGATTTGTCAATTTTAAGGAAATTGTGTGACTGCTTATAGGTATCCTTCAAGGAAGGTTTTAAATTCTGTAGTCAATCATGAATGATGAAATGTGTATCCAGATCTGATAAATTTGTGAATGAATCAAATAGTGCATTAATATAAGGTATTGGTGCATGAATATTTTGTTTAAGGAAAATAAGCTTGCATCTATGATTCATATTTGTAGTTCTGTCTGTGACTCTGTTGCCCAATGAACAAGGCACTGGTCTTGCAAGTTTGTGGATGTTTTCAGATATATATTTTAAACGACAAATCTAATTTCCCTTCATGTTTAGGGGTGTTTGTGTTCCATTCTTTCCAAGCTCTGTTTCATCCTATTGTTTGTACAGATCTAGCCAATTTGTAATGTTTCTTAACCTATTGAGCTTGTGAAATGATTTATCTGCTTAGTGTTGATGCAGTTATGTGTCTATAATTGTTGTATTTAATGCATCAAAAGGGTGTCCCCCCTAGGTCCAGCAGAACTTGAAGTGCAGGAGGATCATTAGGATCCTATGTTATGTTGTCCAAGCCCTGAGGTGTTTCATTGATTGAGATTGGCTATCTCATAGATAGATTTACAGGTATCTTGGGTTATCATTTTTGGTGAACAACAGAGGTCATGGCAAAAAATGAATGCAGTACAATCATCGTTTTGTTACGACTGTGCTTAGATTTGGGAAGAAAAGAGGCCCAAACTCTTTGGAGATTGCATGTGCTCTGGCATTTGGTGTGAGTTTATGTGTAGGAAGTGTGGGCATGGATATGAGTCTTAGCATTTGGAGTGGTAATGTTGGAAAGCCCCCCTGCTCTGGGTCTTGGTTTTTTTCTCCTGCTGGTCTCTTTTGCATCTTGCTTGGGCCTCTAGATGTCTTGTGTGAGCTATTAATTAGGGGGATAGGAGGGATTTGATTCCCCTCTTTTCCATGAACCGGGGATGCTCCTGCATCACTATTGCATTTAGACATGGTAAAATATATTAAAATAGATTAACATCTCGTGCCTCTATGAACCATTTTCATTAAGATAGTACTTTGTTGATCTAAACTAAGGGATCTCTTATTGTCTTGTTTATTTGGCTCAATGGATAGATATGATTCTACTAAAACATTTCATTTTGGACTAACCTCTATCTAGTAGGTAATCTATATAAGATTAGGAGCATCCAATAAAATATGGATAGTACAATTATGTAAAATTCATATGCTAAAGATTAGACTAAACTCAATGTAAGAAGGTAATTTTTTCTCAAAGATGTTACGTCCTACTTTCAGTGATGGTATAAAGCCTGTACTAAAGTGGGAAAAGATATGGTAAGTCAAGTAAATATTTCTTTTTCAAATAGAGTGGGTTTTTTATCACCAAGCTAATGAACAGAAGAAGATGTGCATAATACACTTTCCACAAAAATCTATGAGAATAATAAATAAAATATTTATAGTTATAAGAAAAGTATATAAAATAAATATATCATAATATAGTGACTTACATGGAGGAAATCTCAAAAACCTCACACTCCAAACAAACTCAATGGATTATTCAATAATCAAATTTTATAAAATAATTGTACGATTTATGACTTTATAGGAGTATCAAAAATAATAATTTGGGATTGCTTCTAGAAGCATAACGATACATATAAAAGATCACTATATAAAAATCCATCTGAAGAACTCAATCATTTTGAGAAATAATGTGTGCAAAACTTTATACTTAAACCACCTAAATATGTCACCAAAATCTCTAGTTAGACATCCAACACTCATAATATTTGGCATTCCATTTTAGGATCTCTTGTTTCCATCCAAAGACTCCTTATGATGTATCATAATACATGCATCATAAATTGGTCAAAAAGAGTAAATCTCTCTTACAACTCTTTTGTATGTCACATTTATTTTTATAATTTCTATATGGAAACCCCAATTTCTAAATGACATAACATTTTATTTGAGAGGGAATTGGGGACCTCTTTTATAAATTCTAGAGCTCAAAGAGATCCACAGACCAAGAATCTTAGAAGTAATGCCCAATTAATTGGGCATTTTTTATTTTTCTAATAATAAAATATATGGTATAAAAATTAAGTTTTTCTATTCAATAGTCTAAATAATGAATTATTTACAAGATCAACATTAGGAAAAAGAATGAGACGCGTTTTTTTTTTTAATTTAATATCGATTACAAATATGTTGCTCATATGAGCATCAACATTAGAAAAATGCAAATTATCTATGAGAAAACACACTAGAAACATCCTATATAAGATCAAGATTCAGTACTTAGAAATCCACTTTTATTTAGAAACCACCTCCATATCAGATACTAACTCTGGAAGACCAAGAGTCACAACTTAGAATTTTACTTTAGATGTCCTTATGGGGAATTCGACTTCTAGGTCTCCACAATGAAAACCTAATGGTTTAACTAATTAAGCTCAACTCTTTGGATCGGGGTAAATTTCTTCACATTATCCCACATGTTGAATACATTCCATGATGAGAGGTCCATAGACTCATAATACAACCCAATTTTTTGGTGCTTTCTATATTTATAAATTTATCGACAAAATTCTATGAATTCTTTAACATTTTTCTAGCATCACTCTTCCATCCTCTACCATATCATGAATAAATATGGTAGTGGAAATCAATATACTTTATCTTCATTTTAAATGTTATGTTCTCCATTAGACATAACTCTCACATAGAACTATAAAAACTCTTAAAGTTAGCCCTACATTTAAATGTAGATTTTTAAGACAAATACAAATTGCTTACAAGTTATGTGTAGCTACCATGTACTTTACTTCTATAGATGAGTCCATAGTCTTGATCTCTTTCTTTTGTTTGGGCTCGTGGAGTGGCAAGGTGTCTTCTTTCTCCTTCTTTACACTTTTGACTATAGTGAGCTTATCTTCTTTCCCTTTTCTCTTGCCAATTTTATCTCAAAGTATTCTTCTACCAGAATCTGTCTACAATTTTATATCTTGTCTCCTTTATTACTGCTTTATGTGAAACTTCCTCAATTGATATTCTCTGACTCTTATACAATATGGGGGATGAAACCTAGTCTAGAGTTTGTGACTCTTCATAGCCTCTGTTCATCTTCTTTCTTGTTAATTATATTTTACTAGTTATCGAACATAATTATTCTCTTGGGTTAAAAATTGTTTTATTTTCTGTCTTTATTTATTCTCTTCTTAATTTGTTTATAATTTTATTAATTATTTTTTCTAAATATTCTTCTTGATTGGACATAATTTTCTCTAAAGTTGTAACTTGGAATTCAAGGAATCTATCATCTAACATAATTATTATGTTTGATATATTTGGTCTAATGTTTGACTCTTGGAGAGGTGCAATAGGGATGGAGCCTTCATGCTACTATTGTCTATTATCAACAATTTTTTGATTTTTTATAGTTGTCAATTCTCTTCTCCAAACTTCTTAAGAGTTGTCTCACTTTTTACCACCATGAATTTAGGGTTTTCAAAGTCCCCTATTCTTATTTTCTAGTACCTTTTTCTTTTTAGCAAGACCCACCTCATCATGCTCAATAGAACCCTCATTGGTGTGCCCATTCCTCATCTTTTT
Organism: Cryptomeria japonica; assembly: GCF_030272615.1. Taxonomy (NCBI): domain Eukaryota; kingdom Viridiplantae; phylum Streptophyta; class Pinopsida; order Cupressales; family Cupressaceae; genus Cryptomeria; species Cryptomeria japonica. Next base: position 71,957,289 of record NC_081411.1, on the reverse strand, counting down.
TTCATTTTGTAATTTTTTTGCAGTGTCAATCATCTATATCAACATTTTATATCCATCTTCTTTCCTCATCATTTGGAATTCCCATGTTAACTTTTCTTAGCAATTCAATTTTTTCTCTAATCTTTCTTTAATCATTCTTATCTCCTTTTGCCATATGTGTGTTTGATTTAGGTTTGCATTATGTTTTATCTTTATTCCATGGTAGTTATTTTCTAATTCCTTCTTATGGGTCACATATTTTCAAGGATTCCTTTTGGACCCCCCCCCCCCTCTTTCCATTCATTCCTTCTTCTTCTTCTATTTCATTTTAAATTTAAATTTTGAATATCTCCTTGCTATCCTTTGTGTAACCTAACTAGGGTCATGATAATGAAACCAATGTTATAAGCCACAAGCAATTTTTGTATATTGTATTTACACCCCAAACTCAGTTATACAAAAGGAATAAGTAGTTAATCTAGACTATACCTCAATCAATTAACCAAAATATAGAAAACAAATTGTTTATAAGTCATATAACATGATATGTAGAACTCCTAAGTATATATATTATTGTGGGTCATTTGTATACATATATACAAGGATTTTCCTTTACTAGATCATTATATCTCGTTATACATTATACTCTTTATTTCTATTTATCTATATATGCTTTTTCCGATATAGATCATTCTTTGTTACATTATATCTTTACTTATATAAATATATGTCTAATGGAATATGACCCAATTTTTATTACTTCTAGTCTAGATGGTATCTCTTTAGTAAGGGGCTCCACAAGCTCCTTGTAGTGAGTTGTGGTATAATTTTCATTTACTATACATGAATTGCCTTTATCTTACCAATAGTTATGAGTATCAATGTGACCATAGAGAAGCTCTTGTGATGTAAGCAGGGTATTGGCCTTGCATCTTCTACCACTTCATTTATTTTATTACAATGTGAACATCAAATGGGAGAATGTTATGATTTGTGATATCAGCCTTACAATCCTAGGACTATATACTTAATTTTAGTAAATTAATAGTGAGTTATTGGTTTATGTCTCTCTAAGAATCATTGAAAGGGAGTATGGATACCCCACATGGGGAGGCAATTTTTTGTTATAAGAAATTGTTTTCTAGGCACTCAAAATTATTATTGTTGTGGCATTGAGTTTGAGGGCTTACTTTGACTAAGAAAATATCATTGGACATTATATGAAGTGGAGGAGAATCTATGACCAATTATAGTGTTTTAAGAAGTGTAAGAAGCATCTATAACATTGTAAGAGGTACAAAAAGAAATATAGGAGGATGTGTAAGTAATTGGTAGTTCTTTGTGGACTTGGAGAGTTATTAATTTTTTTATTTATGGGGTTTCTTTAATCCTCTAGTAAATTTTGATGACTAAGTTAATGAAAAAAAATATTGTAACCTATAAAAAGATTCTTATAACTCTTAGAAATATGTCATGGTATATCTTAGAAGAGTTGCCCCAAATTAGGAATACAACTAAATGGGGAACGCCTTGAGGATGCATTTTTAGTCATCACAATATGTATTCCAATTTAATTCAAATTTTGCATCTAATAGTATAAATCTTTAGTTGTCAACAATGTTTTAGAACTTGTATATTCATTAATGAATTTGGAATTATAACATCTCATTTGATATAAATTGTAAATAATTTATTAATACTAATTGTTGCCATTTAGTTTTCTACTACTATCATGTGCAATATATGTTTATTACACCTATCTTATAAAGAATAGATAAAATAGCCATATTGATATTAATATCAACAAAAAATTTATTATATAAAATATTTTGTATATACATTTATATATTTCACCATAAAAAAATAGTTTGAATTTATCTTATAAAAAATGATAATGTTCAAAATATATATTTTATGTTAAGATTTTTATCTATTCCAAATTAAATGAAATCACTATCCATAACTTTTTTTTAATATAATAATATTTTATATATACATTTATATATTTCACAATAAACAAGGACGCAAAGTGTCAAGTTCTTGCCATTAGTATGATTAGTTTAGAGTAAATAAAAATAGAGATAAAGATAGAGGGAGAGGAAGAGGGAGAGAAATACATAGAGAGATAGAGAAAGGTAGAGGGAAAGATAAAAAATAGAAAGAGAGAGAGAGAGATAGGAGATAGATAGATAAAGAGGAAGAGGTAGAGGGAGAGATAAAGGTAGAGAGATAGAGAGAAAGAGAGATAGATTGATGAGCATATAGGGAGTGGAAAAGATTGATATATATAGAGGGAGAGGGAGAGGGAGAAATAGAGGTATAAAGATAAAAAGAGGGAGAGATAGAGGGGGAAGAGTGAGGGAGAGGGGTAAGGACATAGAGATAGAGACAAAGAAGGAGAAGGAGAGGGAGTGTTAAAGATAGAGGAGAGAGGGATAGATAGATATGAAAGTGAATTATATATATATATATATATATATATATATATATATAGAGAGAGAGAGAGAGAGAGAGAGAGAGAGAGAGAGAGAGAGAGAGAGAGATGCGTAAGGAGACAAATGTAGAGGATAGAGATAAAGAGGAAGATTCATGAGATAGAGATGGAGACAGAGAAGGAGACACCCATATGGAGAAGAGAGAGAGAGATACAAAGAGAGAGGAGAGAGGGATAGATAGAGGAGAGATGGATGAATGTAGTTTTAGAGTGTTCATAATCTAATTTTTCTTTCAAGTTATTCTTTGATTCTTAATTGATTATGCTAATGACCCATAAAATATTTAAAACAAATGTTTGTAGTCATTACATTTAAATTTTAGAACTTAGTATTTGAATTTTTAATGAAAAGGACACTAAGTGGCCTAATCCAAGATATCAAACAATCAAGATATATGGATCATTAAATACTCTATAATAGAATCTGGCTAATAAACTCTAAATAAAAGAAAATTTAAATATCATGTCGATCAGATAAAACACAAATTTATATTTAGAAATGATATATAAATTTTAATATTGAAAAGAGAAATATTTGTTATTATCCCTTACATCTGGATACCAAATAAAATCATATATTTTTGTTTAAACATTATTTTAGTTTATGTAAAAATTTCTTAAATAGTATTTAAAAGAACCAAATAAATATTAAAAATACAAAAGACTAACATTCTTCTCATGAAATATGCTATAGTAAAAAAAATGTGATAAAAATAGAAAGCAATTAAGTCCTTCTCTTTCTATCTTAAACTTAAGCCTCATTAAGAATTCAAAAAATTGATTAAAAAAATATGAAAATCAAGAAAAAACCGAAATAAATAAATGAATGACATTGAATTAAAAATTATTTATATTATATAATTGTATTGCCATATTATATTCTAGAAAAATTATTTGTATTATATTATATCATATCTTATTTATATAGTCCACTTAACTCACTAAAGATCTATTAATTAATATATTTTTAAAACAATAATATAAACAATATTCATAAAAAATTTATAGACTATGACTAAATGTTTGACTTATCTATGTTTTGAAACAATTGTTGCTTCATAACGTCCGTTGCCCTATTAGCAAGATTTTTTGGTTTTAATAAAATTCTAGCTTAATGAGTTAAGGGGGAAAAATCAAATCGAAAGCTTTTTGTAAATTAAATAAATTAAAGTTTAAGGGGGGAAAATCAAATCGAAAGCTTTTTGTAAATTAAATAAATTAAAGTTTAACCGCCTCTCACTTAAGAGAAAAGTAGACTATATCAAATGCTTGTTTCTCATAATAAATTTAATATCTTTTTGAATTACGCCATTATAACGTGCAGTTTAAATACGATAGTGTGTGCACCATGCGTGAAAAATAAATCATGCATCCGGTCAAAGCAGTAAATCCTTCTTTTTCCGTAATTTTATATTATTTTTGAATGGGCTTTTGAAAGATGTGATCGCACGACATTGCTTGGAGATTATGCACGAACTGTAACTTGTCTGACAGGTGGTGGGGATGCCCATCAAACTCCGCGGACGGAATTTTTTTCACCGTGATTTGGCAATTTTGACGCGTGATCAGCATATGCTTTTATTGAACAACTGCCAATAATGTACCTCTCATATAGAGATGCCTTCGGCGAATTAATAATATATTTAATGGCACTCTGTTCAGTTTGTACAAACTGACCGTTTATTTATTTTTTAAATTATTTTATTATTATTTTTGTCATTTCAATGATATATAATTTATTAAATGTATAAAAATGAGTTTTTTTTCTTTCGAAAATTGAATTTTCTACCTATTATTTTCAATATGGTCCAATGAGAGTAAAGAAAAATGATATTTTTGTAATTACATAAAATATAAAATAAATATGAACTGTAGACTTGTTTAAAATTATTAAATCTGATTGATCAGCTAAAAAAAAATGACCTAGCTGAATGCATAAATATCCTGCCTAGGACAGGAACTAATAAAATAGTTTGAAATTATCTTATTAGAATCAATATCATGTCCAAAATATATATTTTATCATAACATCTTTTTCTATATTAAAGCAAACCAAACTACTACCAATAATTTTTTTTAAGTCAGCACCAGATGGATTCAATAAGACAAAAGAAATCTTTGAAATCTTTTAAGAATATCATGAGCACTGAACAAGTTGACTTACCTATAATAAATGTGGCATTCACATCAATTGAAATCAATGCGTACCAAACATGAACATTGGAATGACTGCATGCAAAAGGCATTTGGGTTTACTTGAGGGAGGCGAGAGCCCTATTTTCTTGATTTAGCGTGGTTCCAGAGAGATTGATACGGTAGCGTGTGATGACGCTACCGATGGACCTTCCATCCACTCAACATTAGCCGAACCCAATTCGTTTGGAGTGGACTCGCTGTCAATAAAAGCTGGTTGAGTAGGCTGAACCAGAATATCTGTATTGCTTGTGATCATGGACACCACTTTTGACATTAATGGCCTCAACTCAGGGACTCCTTGTGTGCACAGGAGAGCAATCTGGATTATCTTTAATATCTCTTCTCTATTCACCTCTGGTTCTTCTTCAATTAATCTTTCGTCTACCATGCTAAATGCCTCGTTTTTCTCATATAGACTCCATGCCTGCATATATATCCATGGCTTCATTAGTAGAGCTAATCAGGAAAGGCTCTTCAACAAGTCAACATTTGTGTTCTTTCATAATGTTCGTTGTTGATCATTAAAAAAAACAATTACTGATTAAACAATGAGTATTTTGGATTGACAGTTTGTTGGAGTTGTGAGTTGTTCATTGTTGACCATTTAAAAAAAATAATTGCTGATGTGGCAGGTTGCTTGAACTTATGGTAAACAACTAAAATGTTCAACATTGACCACTTTTTTAAATAACAAAATATCTTAAACAATCAATTTATTGCAACCAATATCTAAATTGACAGATTCTTTGAGCTTTACGGTAAACAATAAGTATTAGCTAATCAGTATTTTTATTAATAAATTATTTGAACTTAAGTGATTTATTTAGATTGTTTGAACTTAAGTTAATAATCAATATCTGATTTGAAAGATTGTTTCTATGAAATAGAACAGTTAATAGTTAAAAATTTGGTTTATGTAGAGACAGGAGATTTTTAAATAACGAAAAAATCTATCTTATAATGAAAAACAAATATTGTTACGGGCTTTTAAGACATTACTGCAGTAAATTGGATCACTAGTTGTACACTATTTTCTTTGACACGTCATTCTTTTCAAGTTTTCGACCTTTTTACTCAATTTTGTTCTACACAAAATGTTTTTAAATAATGTTCTTCAAAAAAAAATTATAGCATATTTAATTTATTTATAATTTCAGTAATAGATATAGATATTTTCTCTTTAAAAGAGAAACTAAATTTTGATATTTAAACTTACCCACTGCAAAAGGAGTTCCATATGTGCTGGAAGTTTAGAATCAACGTACTTTCTACCGCTCACGATTTCGAGAACAAGCATGCCGTAGCTATACACATCCGCCTTATCTGTCAAATGACCGTGAACAGCATATTCCGGCGCCGTATATCCTCTGCCCCATTCCAAAATCATATACAATCATTATGTTAATGTATTCAATTTTACAGAGAGAAGGAAGCAACGGATACACGCATGTAAAGAAATATAACAAATCTTACATGGTACCACCGACTCTTGTAGTAAGATGTGTCCGGTCCTCTGGAAACAGCCTTGCCAGTCCAAAATCTGCAATTTTGGCCTGAAAATCGTTATCCAGAAGTATATTGGCAGGTTTGATATCCCGGTGCAGGATTCGAAAGGGGGATTCTTCGTTTAAATATGCAAGTCCATGCGCCGTTCCCAAAATGATCTCAAATCTCTTTTTCCAGCTCAGTGGTTTCACCGTTTTTGCTGCCAGAGATATTATGCAAGAAATTTTAAGAGACTCCAAGGGATTTAAGAAAAAGAAATATGTTATTGCTCTGTTTTTCTGAGAAGGATTTAGACAAACCGAAGAGATGTCTGTCAAGGCTCATATTAGGCATCAATTCGTAAACCAGGAGCTTCTCTAGTCCTCGTGTGCAACACCCAAGCAGACGAACAAGATTTCGGTGACGAACAGCACTGATGAGCTTCACTTCTGTAACGAAATCGTCCGACGCCCTCGTAGACTGTTGTGAGAAAAGCTTTTTCACTGCAACCTCCCGGCCATCGTTAAATATTCCCTATCACCAAGAACATTCCAGATCTGATTAGAAAACAGGAGTTAAAATTCTGCTCGAAATTTAAAAGACTGGTAATCTGAATACCTTATAAACTTGGCCAAATCCTCCTTCACCGATTTTCATACTGGGATCGAATTTTTTAGTTGCAGATCGAAGTGAATCGTAGCTAAAGAGATGATCCCAGTTAGGGTCTTCCTCAGCAATAAAATATACCTCTGTTAAAGCCAATTGCACATTATATACTTTAAAAAAATTTAATCCTATATCACATTTTAGGATACGAATCCTACTGTACAGCGTCTTCATTTTCATCAATTGAAAAATTCCATTCTTTGAATCATTACAAATCTTACCGTAAAGTTTTTATTTTTATTTTTAAATTCATCAATTTTTGAGAAAATGGCATTTTTACAATACGAATCTTACTGTAAAGTTTCTTGAATTTCAATCATTTTACAATATTACAATAGGAACTCTACTGTAAAGTTTCTCAATTTCATTAATTTCTGAGAAATTAGCATTCTTTTATTTTTCAATACGACTCTTAGTGTAAAGTTTCTTGAATTCCATCAATATCTGGAAAAATAGCATATAGCATATCTTTAAGTCATTTTATAATACAAATCTGAATGTAAAGTTTCTTGAATTTCATCAATTTATAAATAAATAGCGTTCTTTGAATCACCATACAATACTAATCCTACTGTAAAGGTTCTGGAATTTAGTAAATGCTAATCCTACTGTAAAGCTTCTTGAATTTCATAAATTTCTGTGTAAATAGCAATCTTAGAATCATTTTACTATACGAATCTTACTGTAAAGCTTCTCAGGAATTTCATCAATTTCTGGGAAAATAACATTCCTTTACCTGTTTCTTCACGCCGGCTGCGGCTGGAGAATTTAGTGTGTAACTTTCGAAAAGAGTGCCTGCAAATAAACAACAGGCATAATACAGCAATAAGAGCCGCACCTCCCAAGGTTCCGACCAAGATGAGCACAATCTTCGAAGGGCTTGCTGTAGAAACAATAAACTATAAATCTTATAAAAAACATTTAATTGAATTAAAATCAAAGATCAGATTTCCGATGCCTTCCATAGCCTGTGATGTTTCTGAATTTGACTGTCTCGAATTTTTCTATGAAAAGTTCAAAAAGTTATAACAATTGAACAAACATGCAATGAAATTCTATTTAAAAAAAATGAAAAATTGCAAATGGCTTACAGGAAGAGGAAGTGGAGAAGAAAGCAACGGTGGAGTACCGCAAATAACAGCCGGCTTCGAGAGCCCTTCCATCCTGCAGTGAAAAGCACCGTTGTATGATCTGGATAGCGGTCTGAAGACAAAGGTCACAACTACTGGTATTAAGCGTCCGCCTGCACATAGCCAGTCCATAAATAGCCGTCGGTAATCCGTTGGCACTGATTTCACCTTTGGCAAAACCCTCGTTTTTTAGAGCCCTGGATCTGATGTCCGCTAGCAAATTGAGCACAGTTTCATTAAAAAGTTTAGGGCTTGAGGAGGCGCCAGAGATGCAAACGTTTGAGTAGCCGACATCCAATACCTGATCAAAGAAACTGGAATTCTCATAACGCAAAAAACATCCATCGTAAATCATACGTGCCCCGGTGTCCTCAGGACAGTAAATAAGAATCTGATTTTGTGCTGCTGTGTAGCACGTATTGCAATCCTCCTTTGATAGGTCATTTCTGCACTGAGCAAGCCCATAGACGGTATTTATACCAGTCCCGGCTGAAGCTGTACCGAAGCCTGTTGAAGAAACGTTTTTGGCAAGCTGCGAGAAAACGGTGTCGAGGTTTTCTTTGAAAACGGTGGTATTTGCATATGTAATCGAACTACAGCCATGACCCGCCTCTGTAGTTTGGGGATCGGCTTCTAAACGTAGAACCAAATTAGGTATGGCTAAAATTAAGAGTACATACAAGACAAGCCACGAGTGTCTGGCGTTTGTGCTTGAGCTTGGCATGTTCAAAGATGTGCAGCTTAAATATTACAGAGGTTGCAGAGGAACACCTGTAAACCACTCTAAAAAGTAACTAAAACATAAACATAAATTTGAAGCATTATTGTATAAAACAATAAAAAAGGAAACCGTTGTGCCGCCTTGTCCTATGCACGCACGGTACCTTTTTATTTCCGTTGAACGAAACTGGGGTTTTGAATTCGTCAATAAGTCAAAGGTTCGCTCTAGTTATGTAGAATTGATGATGATTAAGTTTGACAATGTTTAGGTAGAATATTTCAATTTTACGTCTGAGCAAATTGAAATATTGATTGGTGTTAAAGAACATTGATTGAATTTGGTAGCATTGATGGAATTTGGTAGTGGTATTGTATGATGGTTTAAGTTTGATTTCTTTTTCGTTATTTAGATTCAATGTTTTTTTAAGTGGTATTGTTGATTGTTTAAATGGGGATGAGGTTCACTTTATGTCTTTTTATGTAACATAATTTTTATATATTTGACTTCAAATAACGTTTATAAATATGAATATTTTTTACCAAAGATTTAATATAGATTCTAGATAATAAGAGAAATAAATATTTTTGTAAGCATGCAGGTTTTAATTTCATAGTTAAAAGAGATTTTTTTTGCTATCTACATCTTGATAATGGATCATAGAGTGTGATTTGAAACATTGATGGAAAATTGTTTACTTCATTTGCTTTATACAAACTAATATAAGATCATAGAGTGTGGCTTGAAACATTGATAAAAAATGTTTATGGCTATAAATATTTCTCCAACTCATATCATGAAGAGTAATTTTTTATGTTTAAAATATTTATTCTAACTTTTTATTAATCAGACTTACATTTAAATTTTAACTATTATTTATAGTCAAATGTATAAAGATGATCTTGAGTAAATATTGTTGAACACCAATAAATATTCCAATTTCTTTAGATGTAAAATTCAAATATTCTATCTAAACATTTTCAAGTGAATGTTGGTGGAAGAATGTTTACACTTCAAATGCAACTTTTCTTAGCATCTACATCTTAGAAAAAAAATGTTTACAAAAACAAATCCAACTTTGTTACCATATACGACCTCATAATATATCATACAATGTGATTTGAAAGATTAATAAAAAATACATACAAAATCAAATTTATAAACATTTCTCAAACTAATATAAACATCTTAAATACATCATTAAAACATAGAAATATTATTTTTTATTATTTTATTTATTTAATACTTGAAAATTATGAAAAAACTATTTTATTTTATTTAATACATCACTAAATGTCTATGGTGTGACGCCTGACTTGATTTAAATACTTAAAAATATTAATAAAAAGACATTTTATTTTATTTTACTTAAAAAATTAATTTATTGTAATTATTGTTTACGGTCAAATGTGCATAAGTATGGGGGATAGATACTCTTTAAAAATTGACCGACAGCTAGAAGCAGTCCACAAAAATGACGGCTGTTTAATTTGAATCGTAAATAATTATAAATTATTATGTTGAAGGCGTCTCTTTTTCTTTAAATGAATTTAAATGGACGAGCTAATATTTCAAATCAACGGTCCACATGTCTCAAAAGACGTGCAAGACGATTGAAGTGATAATATCGATCATTTTATCGTCGTTTTTTATTGTTCCGTGGCAAAAACGTTGGAGGGGAACCACACATGCTTCCCTGAAAACTGCTGCCGTCGCCTACGTTTACCTACCATACTGTAACTGTCAGACACTGCTTTTACGGCTTCGTGTGCGGATAAACATGGGGATATAAAATATATATTTTTTAAACCAAAAATTTAAAACCCGTGAATTTGTGAGATTATATTTGGTGGCTCACGTATACCTACATGACAAAGGCAGGTCAAAATATTAAGATTGTTTTTTTGTCCCTAAGTGTTCCGTATTGCCAGGGAGAAATTCCAGATTTACGAAAATAGTCATACACGTTAATCTAAAACTTTGCTATCTTCTATGATAAAATGCATAGCTTGTAATTTAAATCATATAAAAAAAATTAGAAATTAGTGTAACACCTAGCTAACTTTTCTATAATTACTAACAAAATGACTATTAAACTTTTAGTCAAACCCTGGTTTATGTGAACAAAGAGTTGCACATGCTTAAAGCAAACAAAAATAAGTAAAAATATTTTAACATTTAGACCTTTCAGTTATTTGTATATTTAGGTTTCTAAATGGTTTATTTTTTTTAAACATTATTTTTATTTATTTTAATAATTATATATTATAAATATAAATAAATGATTATAATAGTTTATATAGAAATTTTAATAATATTATTGTATGACTTTCAAAAAAATTATTTAAAAATAATAATTTTTTAATAAATAATTTTTAAATAATAATAAATATTATTCTAGAACTTCTTAATGATCAAGCATAGTTATTATTTTAAAAATAAAATTAATTTTTATTTTAGAATCATAGTTTAAAATAAAACTTTAATATTTTATATTCATACTCTTTCCCCTCTCAATATCTCTCCCTTCATACTTATATTTTAACAAGTGCCACATAGTGGCTAGTACTTGCCTTGTTTTTAGTATAGTTTTAATAATAATTATGATTTAATTTTAATAATGATTATATTTTAAAAATTATAATAATTAAGATAAAAAAATTAAACATAATTATTTCATAATAATTAAAATTTTACTAGAAAAAAATATAAATTAAATAAATCCTAATAAATTTTTAATTTCACAAAATAAAGTTAAATAATTGAAATAGTTTTAGATTTAAATCTAAAACTAAAATTAATAATTAATAATAAATAAAAATAGTCTAATTAAAAAATTATTTTCTATGTTATTATTCAAATGGTGCAACTAGCTAAGATCTTTTGAACAAAAAAAATCACATTAACTAATAAGTTCATCCAACAAAAATTATATGAAAGACATGACATAAATTAATTTCAATATATATATTGTTGTATAGTTTAGGATTCTATTTGGTTCAATTCTAGATTTATAATTATAGTTAGGATTGGAATCAAAATAGTAGGCCTAATTCAATGAGGATTAGGGTTCATTATGGTTTACTATTAGGGTTAGGATTTGATTTGGTTTAAAATAGTAGGCCTAATTCAATAAGGAATAGGGTTCATTTTTTCTTGCTATTAGGGCTAGGGTTATGGTTGTAGTTAGGGTTTACATCATTGTTTAGGTTAGGTTAATGGTCAAGGTTTGGATTTACATCATGTTTAGTGTTACGGTTAGCATTAAGATTGTGATTAGGCTAGGATTTAGGGTTATGGTTAGATTATGTGTAGGGTTATGGTTTATATCATAGGGCTATGATTAGGGTTAGGATTATAGTTAGGGTTTACATCATTGTTAGGGTTAGGTTAATGATTAGGGTTTGGATTTACTTCATGATTAAGATTAGGGATAGGGTTAAGATCGTGGTTAGGCTTTGGATTTATCATTATGGTGAGGATTATGTCTAGGGTTAAGGTTAGAGTTAGGATTATAGTTAGGGTTTACATCATTGTTAGGGTTAGGTTAATGGTTAGGGTTTAGATTTACATCATTGTAAGGGTTAAGGTTCTAGTTAGGCTTAATTTATAGGTATATGGTTAGGATTATCTCTATGATTAGAGTTTATATCATAAGGTTAGGGTTATGATTGTGGTTAGGGTTAGGGTTAAGGATTAGGTTTAGGATTATAGTTAGGGTTTACATCATTTTTATGGTTAGGTTAATGGTTAGGGTTTGTATTTACATCATGTTTAGTGTTACAATTAATGTTAAAATTATGGTTAGGCTTAGGATTTAGGGTTATGGTTAAGATTATATGTAGGGTTAGGACCTTTATATCATAGGGCTAGGGTGGTTATGGTTATGGGTTAGGGTTCGGATTATAGGTAGAGTTTACATCATTATTAGGGTGAGTTTAATGGTTAGGGTTTGTATTTACATCATGATTATGGTTAGGGTTAAGATTGTGGTTAGGATTAGGATTTACATTTATGGTTAGTTTTTATGTTTAGGGTTGTTGTTTATACATCACCGTGTTAGGGTGAGGGTGAGCACAGTGGTTAGGGTTATGGTTAAGTTTAAGATTATGGTTAGACTTAACATTTATAATTATGGTTAGGGTTATGTCTAGGGTTAGGATTTATGGTTAGACTTAACATTTATAATTATGGTTAGGGTTATGTCTAGGGTTAGGATTTATATCATAGGATTAGGGTTAGGGTTAGCATTATAGATAGATTTTACATCATTGTTAGGGTTAGGTTAATGGTTAGAGTAAGGGTTAGGGTTAGGGTTAAGATTGTGTTTAGGCTTAGGATTTATGGTTATGGTTAGGATTATGTGTAGGTTTAGGATGTATATCATAGGGTTATACTCAAGGTTAAAGGTTAGGGTTATAGTTATGGTTTGTATCACTTTTAGGGTTAGGTTAATGGTTAGGGTTATGGTTGCAGTAAGGGTTTATATCATTGTTAGAGCTAAGTTAATGGTTAGGCTTAGGATTTAGTATTATTGTTATGATTATTTCTAGGTTTAGGGTTTATATCATGGGATTAGGATTAGGGTTAGGATTAGGATTTAAGATTATGGTTAGTTTTACATTTAGGGTTAGGGTTTATATCACAACGTTAGGGTTAGGATTAGCAATAGGGTTAAGGTTATGGTTAAGTTTATGATTGTGGTTCAAAGGATTAATATTTAGAATTATGGTAAGGGTTATGTCTATGGTTAGGGTTTATATCATAGGGTTAAGGGTTAGGGTTAGGATTATAGATAGATATTACATCATTCTTAGGTTTACGTTAATGGTTAGGGTTAGGGTCGGGGTCAAGATTATGTTTAGGCTTATGATTTATGGTTATGCTTAGGATTATGTGTAGGGTTAGGGTTATAGTTGTGTTTTGCATCACTTTTAGGGTTAGGTTAATGGTTAGGGTTTGCATTTACATCATGGTTAGGGTTAAGGCTAGGGTTAGGGTTAAGATTGTGGTTGTGCTTAGGATTTAGGGTTTATATCATAGGGTTAGGGTTAGGATTAGGATTATGTTTATGGTTTATATGATTGTTAGGGTTAAGTTAATGGGTATAGTTCGGATTTACAACATGGTTAGGGTTTGGCTAATGGTTATGGTTTGCATCACTTTTAGGGTTAGGTTAATGCTTAGCGTTAGGATTGTAGTAACAGTTTACATCATTGTTAGGGTTAGGTTAATGGTTAGGTTTTGGATTTAGGGTTTAAGGTTAAAGTTAGGGCTAGAGCTACAATTATTGTTAGGGTCAGGATTTAATGTTATTATTATGATTATTTATAGGGTTAGGGTTTATAGCATGGACTTAGAATTAGGGCTGGGATTAGGATTTACGATTATGGTTAATTTTATGTTTAGGGGTACAGTTTATATCACAATGTTAGGGTTAGGGTTTATATTAGAGGGTGAGAGTTAGGGTTAAGGGTTAGGTTTGGGATTATAGTTAGGGTTTACATCATTGTTAAGGTTAGGCTAATGGTTAGGGTTTAGATTTATATTATGGTTAGGATTAAGGTTAGGGAAAGGGTTAAGATTATGGTTAGGCTTAGGATTTAGGGTCACATTTAGGATTTTTTCTAGGGTTATGATTTATATTTATTGTTATGGTTATGGTTTGGATTTATATTTATGGTTAATGGTTAGGATTAGGATTGCAGTATGGGTTTACATCATTGTTAGGGTTAGGCTAATGGTTAGGTTTTGGATTTAGGGTTAAGGTTAGGGTTAGGTTTACAATTGTTGTTAGGATTAGTATTTAGTGTTATTGTTATGATTATTTCTAGGTTTAGGCTTTATATCATGGGATTATGATTAGGGCTAGGATTAGGATTTACGATTATGGTTAGTTTTGTGTTTAGGGTTAGGGTTTATATCACAACATTAAGATTGGGGTTAAGGGTTTAAGGTTTATATTAGAGGCTTAGAGTTACAGTTTTAAGGGTTAGGGTTAGGATTGTAGTTAGGGATTACATCATTGTTAGGGTTAGGCTAATGGTTAGGGTTTATATCATAGGGTTAGGGTTAGGATTAGGATTATGTTTATGGTTTATATCATTGTTAGAGTTAAGTTAATGGGTACAGTTTGGATTTACAACATGGTTAGGGTTAGGGTTTGGCTAATGGTTATGGTTTGCATCTCTTTAAGGGTCAGGTTAATGGTTAGGGTTAGGATTGTAGTAAGGGTTTACATCATTGTTAGGGTTAGGTTAATGGTTAGGTTTTGGATTTAGGGTTTAAGGTTAGAGTTAGGGTTAGGGGTTAGGATTTAGGGTTTTATATTAGAGGGTTAGAGTTAGGGTTTTGGATTAGAGGGTTAGAGTTAGGGTTAAGGGTTAGAGTTAGGATTGTAGTTAGGGTTTACATCATTTTTAGGGTTAGGCTAATGGTTAAGGTTTGGATTTATATCATGGTTAGGGTTAAGGTTAGGGATAAGGTTAAGATTATGGTTAGGCTTAGGATTAGGGTTACGTTTAGGATTATCTCAAGGGTTATGGTTTGTATCATAGGTTAAGTGTTAGTGTTAAGGGTTAGGGTTATGATTGTAGTAAGGGTGAAGTTAGGGTTATATTTAAGTTTAGGGTCAAGTTATGGTTTAGAGTTCAATCAGGTCTAGATTAGAGATATTGTCAAGGTGAGGGTTTTATTATGGTAAGGTTTTCATTATAGTTAGGGTTTGTATTTTTTTAATGTTGTTAAATGAATCAATAATTAGTTCTAGAATAAATTTAAAACTAAAACAATGATTAGAGTATTCTTTTAATGTTTATCAAAGCCTAATGGTAATCAAACCAAAATATTAATGAAGGGTTTAACTTTTATGATATAATTTTAAAAATTTAAAAATTATATTGTTAGAGTTAACTTTAAGGTTAGGTTAGGGTTGGCATTAAATTAGAGAGATTAGGTTTAGGGGTTAAGGTTATAGTGAATTAGAGTTTAGTTCGAAGGTAAGGCTAGTAGGTAACTATTGTAGGATAATGCATTCATAACACTTATAATCATTTTTTATAAAATATTAAAAGAATCTTTATTATTATGTACTTTTCTTATGAATATTTTGTTTCCTTATTTATAAATTTTAAAATAAAACTTAAACTTATACTCTATAGGCATTAGTAAAAGTTAATTGATAATAAATTGTTAGATTATGCTTTTAGTTGTCAAATTGAAAAAAGAAAAGAAATTAATCTAAATATATTAACAAAATTCCTATTCTACCCTTTTTGTTTTTGCATGAAAAAAAATTCAAATTTTAAAATTCAAATAATGGTAATCAAACCAAAAAATTAATTAAGGGTTTAAACTTTTATGATATAATTTGGAAAATTTAAAAACAATATGATTAGAGTTAACTTTAAGATTAGGTTAGGGTTTGCATTTATTTAGAGAAATTAGGTTTAAGGGTTAAGGTTATAGTTAATTAGAGTTTAGTGTTAAGGTAAGGCTATAAATAGGTAACTATTGTAGAATAATGCATTCATAACACTTATTGTCATTTTTTATAAAATATTAAAAAAGTCTTTAATATTATGTAATTTTCTTATGAATATTATTTTTCCTTATTTGAATTTTTTTATGAAATAATTACCATGAAGCTTTGTTCTAATGAAATAAATACATTTTAAAATAGCTTCAAAGTTTATTATAATTTAAATATAGACATTTAAAAATAGTTCAAAGTTTCTTATAATTAAAATTATCCGACTCATAACCTTTAATTAATTTAGACATATAACATTTTTATTCTACCTTTTCTTTTTGCATGCAAATCATTTTAGATTTTAAAATTGAAATAAATTCATTGTTTTTAATTGTTAAATGAATCAATAATTAGTTGTAAAATAGATTTACAACTCTCAACATTCCTTCTGCAATGCATTGATCTCCTCATTTGCAATTCAAATGAGTTTATTAAAATTGAAAAAAGTTATTCATAAAGATAATGAAAACATACTATGCAACATATACAAAAATATAAAATGCAAAACCCTAAATGAATAAATGTTAAAGAATCCCTCTACAACCCCAATCCAGATCAACCCTCCTCTACCTGTGACTTAGTTAAAATGATGCATTGAAAATAGGATATCTATTTTTTCGGTTTTTAATTTCTTACTTTTCTTTTTATCACTCTTAAGTAAATTAAACTTCTTTAAAACTACTCATTATTTTCATTCAATCTTTTTGGTAAATTTGGACTCACCTTCATGGATCGAAAGAGATATTAAAATAAAATGATGCATTGAAAATAGGATATCTATTTTTTAGTTTTTTTAATTTCTTACTTTTCCTTTTTATCATTCTTAAACAAAGTTTCAATCACAATCTATTGAAAGAATTAATTTTTAAACAAAGTTTCAATCACAATCTATGACAAAAAGACATTACTGAAGTGCTCCTCGATTTAAAAACTACCATTAAAACTACAAAGATGAACTGGATTTAGTAATTTGTTTTTCAGTGTGTGCATCATAACTTTTTTTTTTTTTTTTTTCACTATAATTGCCAGAACAAGGTTTTTTACAGATACTTTTTTCTACAAATCTATTTATGGTATAAAAATATGTGCTTTCGTCCACGAAGCAACATCATCGTACATGCAGGTAAACACCTTACAAATCTTATGGAGAAACAGATAGCGGAGCAGAAACCCTAATCTCTAGGGTTAGGGTTTCAAAATCCACTGCCTTGCAAGTTCGACTAGCTTGGTTGTACACGAAATGCAGGTGGAGGAGTTTGCCCCTCTGAGTTACAATCATTTAGACCATTTTCTTTCCCTTTCAAGTTACAATCGTTTAGACTATTTTCTTCACCGTTTTCCAGATTTGTAAGCTACAGGATGGAACAAACAAATATTAGTGTTACAAAGTTTAGCTGGAATTTGTATCCTTTTCATATTATTGATTTTGTAATTCTTTTGAAGATATCATCTGACTGTAAAAATCTAAAGTCTTTAACCAAATGAATGAATTTGTAGGTAATACCAACCCATTCCTTGAGAATAAAGCACTTATGCTGGAATCCAATTACCTATACACAACCAAGATCAAAGTAAACACATTTAGGAGATAAAGACTTAGTATGTGTAGATTTCTGGATTCAGTTTTGTAACATTTTATAATATCAATATTTTGGATCATATTTCCACGATCCTATAAGATAAAATTGGTTTCATTTATTTTCATCTTCGCGATTTTAGATCTTATATTACAATCCATCAGTAACATGAAACTGATTTTATTTTGTTTTCATATCGGAAACATTGATGTTGGTAAATATTAAGAATCAAAACCAGAGATCAATGCATACTGAAATTATAAAGTGTGGAAAATTCATGCTATTAATAGATAACAACTATTTCAAGAAGAAAATTAAATGCTTGTGTCAATGTTACCTTGCTTTCTGTCTTTGGGTATTCATATTTTAAGACTTCAATCTGTTTTGAAACACCAAGTAAAAGAGGTAAACTGATCAGTATACAGTATTTTTTGTTCAATTTATATGCACGTATTTATATATGGTGCAGGAGCACCCTTCTGAGGTCTTTCACCATTTGATTTTGTTGAGATTTTGCTTCTTTAAGAAGCCATGTAAATGTAATAAGAGCCAATAGCTCATTGGGTTTGTTTAGGTCCTAGGCTCACAAGTCTATGTTGAGTTTTCTTTTGGAGTTGAGGGTATGTTTGCCCATTGGTGAGTTTGGGGTCCTTTTAGCATGGTTGTTTCCATAGGATAGCCTAATGTAGGCCTAAAAGTCAAGAAAAACAACATTGCAAAAGTTGCTCAAAAGTTGCAAAAGTTGCATGACAACTTTTCAAAGTTGTCATGCAACTTTTCCACCAAATAGGTCATAACCTTAGCTTGGTGTTGGGAATGCTAACCATGGAACACAAACCGAGGAAAATATATTATAAATTGTTTCAAACCCTAAAACGAGGGGTTGGATGTCAGATTGTACGGCCAAAAGGAAAAGGACCTTGACTGTGACTATGTTTTGTTGCCAGTCGGCACAAATGGAGCAATGAAGGATTGTTAATGGATTGTTCTGGAACCTAAACCATATTAAGAGTCTTGTTGAGTGTTGACACATTCATTTTGAGCATTTATATTAAGTTTGTTTTGCAAGTTTTGGTGTGTTTGTAAATATTTTGTAAATTTCTTCCTTACTGTCTAGTTTTGGACTGTTTTGTGTAAATGGGTTGACAACTCCTATCCCCATTGTGGAAACACCATGAAACCATGGGGAATAGGAGTGTAAACCCTGTACAGTATCTTAGAGCAAGCAGGGCCCTTGAAGATGTAGGAAAACCTTTCAAAGACCCACTCCTAGGTGAGACTGGACTGTGCTCGGCTAGGAAGGGTTAAGGTTGCAGAGGTCCGTGAGAGAAAGGAAGGACAAGGAAGGAGGCCCCCTTTGGAGGAGTTATAGAGGGGTGTGTGGAGAATCATTGGTAAGAAGGAGGAGCTTCCACTAATCTAGACAAGGCAGTGAAGACAACAAACCATCACTGTGTCCCAGGTAGGCCTTAAAAAACCCTTGAAAACCCTCAAAAACCCTTAAATTCACCTAGGGTAGTGTACGGACACTTGGAGGCCCAAAACTAGGAAAATATTTGAGCCTTTGCCAAATGAATAGTAGTCCCTTTAGGAAGTTTTACAAGTTTGGACATTGTTTGCAAGAGGGAGCCCTAAATGTTTGGAATGGAGGCCTAATAGGGGCACATTCCTTGTAGCCCTATTTTGTAGGAAAGAAGCAAAATAGTGAGATCGGTAACAAGTAGGAAGGTCAAAACCTTTTGGGGGCACATGAATGGATAGAGAAATATGTCAAAGACCTATCCTATCCTTGCTAGGACCTGAGAAGGTGTAGGAAGAGTTGAACCCTTATTAGCCTATGTAAGGGTTTTTGAAGCTTGTGAGTAGGTGAGAGCTTAGGAGAAGAATCACATGTTGTTGGTGGGTGGATTGTGAAAGGTCAGGGGATTCCACAAGCAAGGGAAGTCCTAGAGGCCCTAGGGTGTGGTTGGAACACCTGGTGATCCAAGGAGAGGATCAAAGAGCATAGACTAGGCTAGTCTATCCCAAGCCCTTTCCCATCAGATTGGTATTAGAGCCAAGTTAAAGATTTGGTGGACCGTGCATGTCTCTATATTCTGGTGAATCAGTAGGGGAGAACACAATGGTCACTAATGCAGAGCTGGCTAGGGAGGTAGAAGAACAAAAGGAGAAAAATAGACTCCTTGAAGATGCTATGAGTGAGATAAGGGACAAGCTGCAAGAAGTGGTTAATCAGAGGGCACAAGAACTCTAGAGTGCGGACACCAAGGATAGAGGCAAGAAAGCTATTGATATAGATGACATCATACCTGAACCAGATCCCTTAATCAATGAAGAACCTTTTGTAAAGGCCATCAAGGCTTTGAATACAAAATCTTTTGAAGGATTGCCACTTTTCAGTGGAAGGACGGATGTTGACAACGTCATGGGATGGATTGAGGGTATGGAGAACCATTTTGAGTGTGAAGGTGTGATAGAAGCCCAAAAGTTTAAGGTTTCCAAATCAAGACTAAGGGGAGCAACCTTGACATGGTGGAAGTACTTGCAAGAGGAGAGAATTAGCATGGGGAAGCTACCTATTGCAAACTGGAAGGCCATGGTGAATAAGATCAAGTAGAAATACTTGTCAGAGGATTATGAAGTCCAACTTCATAAGAAGAGATAGGGATTGAAGCAAAAAGATCTTGATGTGGCCTCTTACACAGAGGAGTTTCAGAATCTTTGTCTTAGGTCCAAAGTCCAAGAGGAGGAAACTATCAAGGTGGCTAGGTATCTAAGTGGCCTGAAGTGGAACATCCAAGAGGAGATAAGCCTATGGACTCCTACCACTGTCCAAAAGTGTCATCAACTTGCTGCTAAGGTGGAAGAGAGGAACAAAAGGAAGGGAGACTCCAACAACAGGGTTAGAGGCAAAAGTAGAGATCAAATGAGTCACCAAGATAGTTACCAAAGCAAGGCAAATGAGCAAAGGAATCAAGGAGAGTCCAAGTTGACTGAACATAACAGTGAAGCCAATCTCAAAGGAGGCCATTCTAGAGGAAGAGGTGCATAAGGGGGTCCAAATAGGGGCAAAGGTACCAGCAGGGGTAATTCCTACTTTGCAGCCATGAAATGCTACAATTGTGGTCAATTGGGACACTCGACCTATAGATGCCTTGACAAGCCTACCTCATCAAACAGTGGAAAGAGGGTTGCTTATGCCCATGAAGACACATAAAGCAGTAAAACACCTAAAGTGGACCATATTGAATCAGAAATTGGAGAAAATCTAATGTTCAATAGGGTCTTGATAAGACAGACGGTTAAGGATGAACCTAAGCATAGAAGAGCATTGTTTAGGGTGAGATGCAAAATCCTTGGTAAGGTTTGCAAGGTGATAGTTGACTCAGGGTCAACTGATAACATCATATCAGATGAGGCAGCCAAGAAGTTGAAACTCAAAAAGATACCCCACACTAGCCCTTACAAGGTGACATGGTTGAATCAAGAGCAGAGTGTGCTTGTCAATGAACAGACTTGGGTGGAGTTTTCTATTAGAGGATACAAGGACAAGATTCTTTTGTGATGTGCTACCCATAGATACTTGTCATCTGCTGCTAGGTAGACCCTGGCAATTTGAGAGAAAGGTGATCTATGATGGAGAGGAGAAATTCATTTCCTTCAAGAAGGACAACAAAACCTTTAAGATTCAGTCTCTGATAGAGAATGATGAGGGAACCTTAAGAACACCTAGTGTCTTACTTAACACTGGTAAAGAGTTCTTACACCTACTGCATGAAGAGGAGACAGTGGGATGTGCCATCTTTGTGAAGCCTAAGGAGGAGGAAGGTAAGTTGTAGACAGAGGTACCTAAGGAGGTAAAGCAAATATTGCAAGAATATAAAGACATAGTGAGTGATGGAGCACCTACAACACTTCCACCAAGAAGGTCTATAAGCCATTAAATAGACTTTGTCCCCGGTGCATCCCTACCCAATAAAGCAGCATATAAGCTCACACTTGAGCAAAATAAGGAGGTGGCAAGGCAAGTGCAGGAGTTGTTGGATCAAGGATTGATCAAGAAGAGCATCAGCCCATGTGCAGTCCCAGTAGTGCTAGCAACAAAGAAGGGAGGCAAGTGGAGACTTTGCACTGATTCAAGGGCAATAAATAGGATCACCATAAGGTATAGATTCCCTATTCCTAGAATAGAGGATTTGATGGACTGTTTAGGAAGTGCCATGTATTTTACTAAGTTGGACCTTAAAAATGGTTATCATCAAATTAGGATTAAGGAGGGTGATGAGTGGAAGACCGCTTTTAAGACCGCAGAAGGGTTGTATGAATGGCTTGTGATGCCATTTGTACTTTCCAACGCCCCAAGCACCTTCATGAGGTTGATGAATGAGGTGTTGAAGGACTTCACAGGCAGATTTGTGGTGGTGTACTTAGATGACATACTCATCTATAGGAGAACCAAAGAAGAACACCTTGAACATTTGAGGCTAGTCCTAGAGAGGTTGCATGAAGAGAAGTTGGCATTCAACTTAGAGAAGTGTGACTTCTTGAAACAAGAGTTAGTCTACTTGGGATTTGTGGTGTCTAAGGGAACCTTGAAGATGGATCCAAGCAAAGTGGAGGCAATCTTGAATTAGCCTGCCCCTAGAATAGGGACTGAAGTTAGGAGTTTCCATGGTTTAGCCCAATTCTATAGAAAGTTTGTGAGGAACTTCAGCGGCATATATGCACCAGTACTTGACACCATAAAAGGAGGCCTAAAAACTAAGTTCAAATGGACTGAACAAGCTGATGAAGCATTCCAATTATTGAAGCAAGAAGTAGCCACAAAACCCATCCTACTCTTACCTACTTTTGACAAACTATTCACATTGGAGTGTGATGCAAGTGGAATTGTAGTAGGGGGTGTATTGAGTCAAGAGGGAAGGCCTTTGGCATTTTTCAGTGAGAAGCTTAATGAGGCAAAGAAGAGGTATTCAACATATGATCTAGAGTTCTATGCATTAGTTCAGTCTCTCAAGAAGTGGAGGCATTACCTACTCCCAAAAGAATTTATGGTGTTCACAGATAACCAGGCTTTGAGTTACATTAACAGTCAAGAGAATCTTAGCAATAGACATTTGAAGTGGATGGAGTACCTCCAATCCTTTACCTTTACCATCAATCATAGAAAGGGGCAGCTCAACAAGGTGGCAGATGCTTTAAGCTGGAAGTTATTGACTGTCCAAGGATTACAATTGCAGAGCATAGGGATAAAAGGTTTCAAGGATCTCTATGAAGAAGATGAAGACTTCTCATCAACCTACAAGGTCTACAAGGAGTTTGAGAATCATTTTCATGGTGAGTATGCAAATTACACTCTTCAAAATGGTCTCTTGTTCAAAGGCAATCAGTTATGTGTGCCTAGAGGATCCATGAGTGAAAATCTCATACAAGAGAAGCACAATGGAAGCCTAAGTGGACACTTTGGAATCAATAAAACTTTGGATCTAGTACAAAGATACTACCATTGGCCTAGGTTGCCAAGGGATGCGAGAAGGTATGTGGAGCAATGTGGTGTGTGCCAAAGGGCAAAAGGAGGATCAAGTAATGCAGGCCTCTATCAGCCACTACTGGTCCCAAATAGGCCTTGGGAGTGTGTGAGCATGGACTTTTTGGTAGGACTCCCCAATACAAAGACTGGTATGGATAGAATCTATGTGGTGGTAGACATGTTTTCTAAGATGAGCCTCTTCATTCCATGTAGAACTACTCATGATGCTAGCTATATTGTACATCTCTTCTCTAAGGAGATTGTAAGGATTCATGGACTCCCATTAAGTATTGTTTCAGATAGGGATAGAAAATTCATGGGCCATTTTTGGCAAACCTTATGGAGAAGACTAGGAACACATCTATCATTCAGCTCAGCTTACCATCCACAAACTTATGGTCAAATTGAAGTCATTAACAGGGTGTTAGGCAATTTGATAAGGTGTCTAACCAAGGAGTATGGGAAAACTTGGGATCTAGTTATTCCACAAGCTGAGTATGCCTACAATGATAGTGTAAATAGGACCACTGGAAGGAGTCCTTTTGAGGTTGTATATGGCAGATACCCTAGAGGGGTGTGTGAACTAAGAGAACTTGGTTCCATGGAGATGAAGAGTGGGCAAGCAGAGGACTTCACTCAAACCATCAAGGAAGTCCAAGAATAGGTCAAGAGAGCCATCCTAGAGTCTACCCAAAAACTAAAATCTAAAGCGGATGAAAAAAGGAGAGAGGTTTAGTTCAAAGTGGGTGACTATGTGATGGTCCATTTAAGTAAAGCTAGAATGCAAAGCGACAAGCCTACTAAGTTGCAAATGAAGAGGGTAGAACCTTGTAAAATTCTATCCAAATATGGTGAGAACGCCTCCAAGGTGGATCTTCCTTCAGATTTGGCTATATCACCAGTCTTCAATGTTGCTGATCTAATATTGTACAAAGGTGAAATAGCAGGGCAGACTGAGAATCAAGCCAAGGTACTGCAGGACTTGGATGTGAATGCCTTGCCTCAAGTGAAGCAGCCCATACCAGAGTAGATCTTGGAGTCAAGGGTGAAGAAGTCTACTAGACACCAGGTCTACATGGAACACTTGGTGAAGTGGGCAGGTCAACCTGAGTTTGAAGCCACTTGGGTTGAAGAGGGCAGGTTCAAGAAGCTTGGTATTGATCCAGCTCTCATCTCTCCCCTAGTTCCTTAATTTTGTGCAGAGGGGGAGTATGGTGCAATAGCACCCTTCTAAGGTCTTTCACCATTTGATTTTGTTGGGATTTTGCTTCTTTAAGAAGCCATGTAAATGTAATAAGAGCCAATAGCTCATTGGGTTTGTTTAGGTCCTAGTTTAGGTCCTAGGTTCACAAGTCTATGTTGAGTTTTCTTTTGGAGTTGAGGGTATGTGTGCCCATTGGTGAGTTTGGGGTCCTTTTAGCATGGTTGTGTCCATAGGATAGCCCAATGTAGGCCTAAAAGTCAAGAAAAGCAACATTGCAAAAGTTGCTCAAAAGTTGCAAAAGTTGCATGACAACTTTTCAAAGTTGTCATGCAACTTTTCCACCAAATAGGTCATAACCTTAGCTTGGCATTGGGAACCCTAACCATGGAACACAAACTGAGGCAAAGACATTATAAATTTTTGCAAACCCCAAAATGAGGGGTTGGATGTCAGATTGTACGGCGAAAAGGAAAAGGACCTTGACTGTAACTGTGTTTTGTTGCCAGTCGGCACAAATGGAGCAATGAAGGATTGTTAATGGTTTGTTTTGGAACCTAAACCATATTGAGAGTCTTGTTGAGTGTTGACACATTCGTTTTGAGCATTTAGATTAAGTTTGTTTTGCAAGTTTTGGTGTGTTTGTAAATATTTTGTAAATTTCTTCCTTACTGTCCAGTTTTGGACTGTTTTTTGTAAATGGGTTGACAAATCCTATCCCCATTGTGGAAACACCATGAAACCATGGGAAATAGGAGTGTAGACCCTATACAGTATATCAGAGCAAGAAGGGTGCTTGAAGATGCAGGAAATCCTTTCAAAGACCCACTCCTAGGCAAGACTGGACTGTGCCCGGCTAGGAAGGGTTAAGGTTGCAGAGGTCCGTGAGAGCAAGGAAGGACAAGGAAAGAGGCACCCTTTGGAGGATTTGTAGAGGGGTGTGTGGAGCATCATTGGTGAGAAGGAGAAGCTTCCACCAATCCAAAAAAGGTAGTGAAGATAGAAAACCATCACTGTGTCCTAGGCAAGCCTAAAAAAGCCCTTGAAAACCCTCAAAAACCCTTAAATTCACCTAGGGCAGTGTACGGACACTTGGAGGCCCAAAACTAGGAAAATATTTGAGCCTTTACCAAATGAATAGCAGTCCCTTTGGGAAGTTTTACAAGTTTGGACATTGTTTGCAAGAGGGAGCCCTAAAAGTCCAGAATAGAGGCCTAATAGGGGCACATTCCTTGTAGCCCTATTTTGTAGGAAAGAAGCAAAATAGTGAGATCGGTAACAAGTAGGAAGGTCAAAACCTTTTGGGGGAACATGAATGAATGGAGAAATATGTCAAAGACCTATCCTATCCTTGCTAGGACCTAAGAAGGTGTAGGAAGAGTTGAACCCTTATTAGCCTATGTAAGGGTTTTTGAAGCTTGTGAGTAGGTGAGAGCTTAGGAGAAGAATCACATGTTGTTGGTGGGTGGATTGGGAAAGGTCAGGGGATTCCACAAGCAAGGGAAGTCCTAGAGGCCTTGGGGTGTGGTTGGAACACCTGGTGATCCAAGGAGAGGATCAAAGAGCATAGACTAGGCTAGTCTATCCCAAGCCCTTTCCCATCAATATATCTCTCTCTCTCACCTCTTCTATATTTCATGTGTTACATATGTCTCTCATTTTCTCTCTCCCTCTCTCCTTGTCACTCCCTCTTTCTATGTCTCCCTATATTTCCCTATCACATACACACACTCCCTATTTCTCCCCCTATCTCCATCTCTTTATATTTCCTCCTCTTCCTCTATCTTTCTCACTCTTGCCCCTTTATTTTTATCTCCCTATCTCTTCCTGCTATATATTTATATCTCATCACTCCATGAGCTCCTACTCTAGATATCTCTATCTCTCTATTTCTCTCCCATCTCTTACTCCTCTCTCCATCCTTATCTCTCTCTTCCTTTATCTTCCTATCTCTTTATCTCTTTCCCTAAACCACTCTATCTATTGATCCATCTTCCCCTCTCTCTCCCCCTCCTCTCTCTCTCACATTGACTCTATGTCTCCTACTCTATATCTCTATCTCTCTATTTCTATCTACCTTTCTCTCACTCCTCTCTCTATTCATATATTTGTCTACCTCACTATATATCACTATATCTCTCCCTCACCCTCTCCCACTCCATATATATTGAGATGTGTCTCCTTTTTTTTCTATCATTTATTTCTCCCTCCCTCTCTTCATCTCTATTTGTCTATCTCTACTTCTCTTTGTTTGTATCTCTCTTTATCTCTTTATCTTTATTGCTCTTCCTCTCCCCCTCTCTTTTTATCTCCTTATATATCTATCTTTTTATCACTCTATCTCACCATCTATATCTCTCTCCATATCTTTCTCTCCTTTTCCTTCATATCTCTTTATCTCTTCATTTCTTTATCTCCCTCTCTATCTCTATATCCTTATATATCTTTATCTCTTTCGCTATCCCTCTATCTATTTCTCTCCCTCTTCCTCTCTCCCTTTCTCTATCCCTCTATCTATTTCTCTCCCTCTTTCTCTATCCCTCTATCTCTTTCTCTATCCCTCTTCCTTTCTCTATCCCTCTATCTATTTCTCTCCCTCTTCCTCTCTATCTTCCTCCCCCCCCCCCCCCCCCCTCTCTCTCTCTCTAATGGACCCTAAGTATGTTCCTAATTCATTTTTTTTTTCTGTCATGTTTGAATCCTTCTAAGTGGACAAATAGTTGATTTGAAGTTACCACTTATCCATTTAGAACATTGTTGCACACAAACAAAAATATTTTCTAAATGACCTATTGATTGACCTCATGTGATCCACAAATGTATACAAATAATAGAACCTTTTTTTTCCTCCTAATTGACCTTCCAAAATCTCTTCGGCATACCCATTGCACACCAAGGTGCAATTGCTAGTTATTATTTTTTTTATATCGCATCTCCCTTAGCTTGCAGTTTTAAAACATTAATTTTATAATTTAAAAATATACGTCTAGAACATTTCAATTTATTATATCAATAAATTCAGAGTTCTATGATCACATGTTTCATGAAGATGATATTAAAAAATATCTAATAAGAAAATTGTTTAATAATTATAGGTGATCATAAAATTCAAATCTATTTGATGTTTTCATGAGAGACTTTTTAAAATTACAAAAATCCCCGTTTATATTTTATCATGAAGTATAGTTATAGATAAAATAAGTAGACATTTCTAAGTCACAATATAATATTGTTTACATCTTAGATAAATTATTAAGTTGAATGTGGTAAATGATTGAGACATAGTAATTGACATAAAATAGAATATATTTGAATAAAATTAAGTTAGAAATTAACTTACCTTGAAATTGAATTTATATCTAGTTTGATTAATGAACACCATCATATACACACGTTTAAAAAGAGAATTTATATTAGACTCTAGAATAAATAACTAAAATAGTCATGACATAATAGGGATTATATTGTAGTTGCAAGATCCGTATCATATTTGTGTGATCTTCCTCAATAATATGATTCTATCATTTGTAATTATAAATCTTTTATACTTGCACAAATTCACACCCGAGATGTTTATTTTTGAAATGATGATAATGTGTGTCACAAGCACCACTAGAAGTCCACTATGCTTGGATTAAAGTGTGCAACTCCCTTAATCCATGATCAAGTATAAGATTGAATTAATAATAGTAAATAGCAAGCATAGGGTCAAATTCCCAAGAAAACTATGTGGAATCTAGTATAATGACTCATAATTCATCACGATAATAGAATATGTGATGAAAAATAATATGCACTAATAATTCATCATGAGTGATTTTGACTTATGCACTGAGCATATTTAGTCTTAGTGGCTTCTTTTAAGAATGCCACAAGCATTTGAAGGAAAAACACAAGATAGTCACCCATAATAAATGTGGCAGTCACATCAATATTGAGATCAATGCATAGGAAATGTGAAGTGTGGAATAACTTCAAGTCAATAAACATGCGGGTTAACTTGAGGAAGGCAAGAGCCCAAATTTGTTGACTTAACGTGGTTCTAGAGAGATGGATACGGTAGCATGTGATGATGCCACCAGTGGAGTTTCCATCCCCTCAACATTTTAATGCCTCTCGGGTTACCCTAATGAGGGCTTTGACAGCCTTCAACTAAAATGTGAATATCTCAGCCAATACTTAATGGAATCAGGTGATTCGAAAGCCAAAATGAAGTGGATTCATGCCTCGGTCCAACGCAGTAGGTTTCAGAACCTGGCACTAAGTCTATGGCACAAAATAATGTCTGTAATCAGACTGTTATGCAGAATAATATAAGAAAATGTGTGCAGAAAACTACTTTTACAGACATTGCAGTATTTCATATAATTGTATGCCTATTACAGTGAATTCATAACTTTGGTCTACTAGATGTCTTTTTTTTTAGCTATAGAATCATTGCAATTTTTTTGAAATTTTCTTTTTGTAGTTGTTTTAATACACGTACTATTAAATTAATTTTCTTTCATGTCTTTGGAATTCTTTTCATCCTGATGATGAATCACGGAGTGTGATTCGAAACGTTGATGGGAAAAAATTACACACAATCGAATCCAGAAAAATAAACTAGTATACAAAATGGATTGTGGAAATCTCATAGCTTTAATTAAATTAATAGTTGTTTTATTATGCAAATGAGGGTAATCATTACATATGTATTAATATAACGTGTTATTTTTTCTTTTTGTAGAAGCACACTGATAAATTCAATGAAGGTGATAAAGTTAGGTTGTTGGATCCATTTGATAGTGTTGTTGTTGGCATTAGGAGGATTCACTCCCTATCTATTCTACATGGAGTAAAATTAAAAAGAACAGGTGATGCAAATGTGAACATTTTAACGGTCACAAGTAACACACCTCTTCCTCATGAAGACAAAATAGATGGAGTTGTCTGTCCAAAGGAGAAAGAGGGAACCTTCGCAAGGTGGCCATTAAAATATTTGCAGAAAATAATATAGTTGAATATGTTTATCATGTTTCTTATTGTTTTATGTGGTACTTTGAATATTTTGAAAGAGTTGGAAACTCTTAGACAACTTTGACATTTTTATTAAATTTACATATATACCCTTAGACAAATTTGACATCTTATAACTTGATTTATATATACATATTTGAATTATTATTTTTTATTGCAGATTACCTTGTTTGTCATGATGTTCAATCAATCTTTTAATTTTAACATGTAGCTTGCTCGTATATGTAATATTTTTATTTGCTTTTATGATCTAGTTCGAGTTTAATGTTATATTATTTTTGCATTATAAGATGATTAAATATACTACTAATAAATAAAAATGATTAAATATACTACCAATGGATGTAAATATATGACTCAAATAATGACTATGATGACTAAATAAATAACCATTTAACAACAATCAATGATTAAATTAATGACTCAATATATAACTAAATTAATGACTAAATATATGACTAAATAAATCATTAATATGACTAAATAAATGACTACAGAACAACAATCGATGACTAAATTAATGATTAAATATATAACTAAATTAGTGACTAAATATTTGACTAAATTAGTGACTATGATGACTAAATAAATGACCAGATAACAACAATCAATGACTAAATTCATGATTAAATATATGACTAAATTAGTGACTAAATATATGACTAAATCAATGACCAAATCGATGACCAAATCGATTAATGAAAACAACTAGTGGTCACGTGACTAAATTGATTTATGACTGGTAATAAACTACCAATGATCACGTGATCAAATTTAATCATTTATCTACAATTTTTGATAGTTTTTTTAGTCATATATTGCTGTTTTTGTACTAATGTGAGGCTGTTGGTCAAATTTTCGGTCCAAAATTTCTTCCATCACTACCATCCCTGCTCCTTCCAAACTAGAAATCTTACCAAACGTGGGCTTTCATTACTCAACGAATGACCCATCTAAGTCAAAGTATAGTAAAGAGCAAAAAACAACGTAGCTTAGAGCCAATCTTGGCCCAACACTATAATTTATTAGTATAATCGGATAAGCTTTATGAAAAACAAAAAACTGACTTGATTGAAAAGTAATAAGATTCCCACACCCAAACCCAGAAAAAATGGCTTAGTGGGTCTCTCTTTGACTACGACTTTGATTCCTTTGCTCAAAATTCTCTATATGAAATTGAAGGCAATTAAGATTGTGGGGATATACTCTGAATGCGTAGACCAAATGTATGGATAATCTTAAATGAGGGTGGGATTGCAGGTTCAACAATTGCAGTAGGTAGGGTCCAGTGGGTGAGACTTCTAGAGATATTTGACAAGATAAAGCAAAAGTGTAGGATCAAAACTTACAAGTCTGGGGGCCGTGTCAAAGTTAAATTTGAATCAGATCCATGTTGCATATTTTTTTGAAAATGGTATATTTTCATCGGGGGCATTGGAAACCACTCAAACGCTTAATCAAGGCCTTTTCTCCATCAACATTAGGTATATAATTTAGATCTTTAATATACAAAATTAATTATACATATAAGAATCTCCATAGGTTTGGTCCATGCATTCAGATTAATTAAATCCCCACTTCACTCCTTTCAATTTCACGTGGACAATTTTTGCAAAGGAGGCATCACAGTCGTAGTCGAGAGAGGCCCACTGAGCCATTTTTTCTGGGTCTGGCAATCTTATTACTTTTCTATGAAAGTGAGCCTTTTTTTTCCCCCTAAAGCCTATCAGATTGTACTGATAAATTATAGTGTTTACTGTAATGGTCTTCTTTTTCAGGGCAGTAAAACTTTGATTTTTAAGGGGGGCCAAGATTCGCTTTCAAATGGGTTATTAGAATACTTATTTCAATTGTAAAATATGCACTTACGCATTTGACTTATAATTAATTCTAATTTTTTGTTAATTCCACAAGTTTGCAAACTATTTTTAAGTGTGACAAGGTTTACAAGTTCATCGATTCATTAAAAGTGTGAAGCACAACAAGGTTTTCAAGTTGGTTGGAAGTGCGAAAGCACGAAAAGATTCACAAGCTATTAGTTTGCCAAAAGTATGAAAGTATGACGATCTTTACAAGTTCACTAGATTAAAAGTTTGAAATTGTGACAAGGTTCACAAGCTTGAAAATTTACTAAAATACTGACAAATTTCACAAGAGGCCGAATGTGACAAGGTTCACAAGCTTGAAAATTTAATAAAATACTGAAGAATTTTATGAGTTTACAATTTTGTGAACTCACCAAAAGTATGCCAAGTTAGAAAAGGGCCAAAATGTCCGACTTTCATGATAAAGGAACATTTAAATTCTAACTAAGAAAGAGGGAGCTGAAGTTCTTGCATGCCATAACTTGTATCTATTGTGTCTACCCTAGTACATGCCACTTGTTCTTTTGGACACCAATTAATGGGGTTGATCAATCATTAGCTACCTTTGACCCTTGCATGATCTAAGCTACTTATTTAGGTAACATTCAATACCAACCATATATTTTGGTTATTTGAAGAGTGAGTGAATTAATTTGAGCATTTGCATTCAATAAATCAAATATAAGAGCAAAAACCCTTTAATTTCAAGAGTCAAGATGAAATTCCCTTGGCCCTATAGAACAATCCCACTGAAAGGTTTTGATTGAGCATTTAGAGTTGGAAGTTTCACTTGTTTCAAGTTTGTAATATTGTTGTGAAAATAAGCACAATAGTTTTAATTTGTTATTGCTATTTTTATTGTGATGATTATTTTTTTATATTTTTGTAATATATTTTGGTGTACTTTATATTCTATTTAAATAAGAACATATCTAAAATATTTTTTTTTTTTTCGGTTTTATTCGTTAAGACTAGGTTGTCAATGTTGTGTAAATTGCGAAGAAATTTTGGGTTTTGCAAAGATCTTGTTAAAATATTCAAATATGAAATTTAAATTCAAATTTTTATCATAGGCTAATTAGAAATATATCAAAGCAAAGATATTGGGCCCTCTTATAGAATATTGAAATAATTTACTTTAGAAAAATTTATTGAATCTCAATTTGATCCAAAAGAAGTTTTCAAAAGTTCAAGAGCGTCAAATGAATTAATAGGAAAATTGGTAGAGTAATTAAACATAAGAAATATTCAAATGAGTGAAAAAACAATTAGAAATTAGTATAGAAATAGGTAACTACATGTTAACAACTTTAAAAGTGTTATTTTTACAAAAAGAAGAAGAGATTGTAGTTACATCCAATAATTTAATTAAGGAATTAATTATACAATAAATTACTAAATGTGATGAAAAATACATAAATCAATCTAAAGGTTTTAAAAAATTCTTATAATTCAAAACATTGTAGAAATAAAAAGGAAGGTTTCACACAAGAAATGAAAATGACAATAGAAATAATTTGAAGAATAAAATAACCAAAATTTTAATACTCACTTTTGATGGTAGTGATGAAATTTTAGATTATTCTTGGTTCTAGAAATTATAGACCCACATTACATTTAGTTCAATTAAGGAGAAATAAGTGATCTAATTTCCACTTTTCATTTGGAAAGTATTGCTTATGTTGGTGGTACAATGGTATAATTACATGGTGGCATGATCAATTTTATACATTTGAGGATTTTAACCAAATATTACTTCACATATTTAGGTTGAAGGATAAAGAATAATATTTTTAGATGCTCTCCAAGAACAAGTGACAATCTTTATCAAACCATATATAGTATATTTCTATAAGAATAGAATGTTGGTGTTCTAGATATCAAAAAGGTGATTACATATTTTTTTCATTTTGGATCTTTGTAAACCACTTAACAGGCTTAAATAAGGCTTTTTCTCCATCCATATAATAGTACCTACTATCAAAATAGCTCTAACCCTGGAGCCATATATTGTAAAGAATAAATTTTTATATCACTTTAGGACACCTACTTTGTATCAACAATAGAAGAAAGGATCTCACATGTTTAGGGATATATTCTAGATCTTTAATAAAAAAATTTAAAAAAATTATGCATAATTAGTTCATAGACTCTTTATGGTGGACTTTGCCCACTGGAATAAAGAGTCCTCAAGTCAGGAAATATTTCTCAGGCTCGCATCGGGTTTATTAATTAATGAGATGCTATTTCCAAATTTATTACACCATAGCCATGTCTACCATATTTTATTTTGTGTTTCTTGTGGTTCCCATTAACTATAAAAGCTACCGCTTTAGATGCGAGATCATTTTGAAGGCAACAAACTGTCGTATTTTGGATATTTTAGATCTATTATCGGATATTCTAAATAGAAAAGAAGTAGGTGCAAGGAGATTGGTTTTGGTTTGTCTCAATTGAAGAAAAATTCCTTTGTGGTAGGGTTTCATAAAGTAACTCTGTAAACTCTGCCCATTTTTTATTATCAACATTGTTGACAACACAACCCATTTGTTCAGATTCCTGATTAGCTGAAAAATAAATCAATTTGGTCCATATCCAATCAATTAACATGAGTTGTTAATCATTTGTACTTTTCTGTTTATTGTTTTTGATTTTGAAGCATTTAGTAAGCATTTAGTGTTTTTCATTTTAGAGTGCTTGCAAGAATCACAAGTGTGCAAATTGTATGAGAGAATAAGGGAGTGTTGGATTGTGACAACAATAAATCAATAAAACAAGGAAAAAACCAAGAAAACAAATCATATCTCGGTTTTTTAGAAAGATAACAATTTTATCTTTTAAAAGGAATTACCGATACGTGGAAGTTTCCTTGATGTTTTGTCAAGGGTTTACTTCGTAAATCAGTTTCTTATGTGTTTTTTTGTTTTTCATTTAATTTTCTATATTATTTCATTGCAACTAATTTGTACTCAAATATTTTAATCTTCTAGGTTTATGTTTTCACTTCCATAACGGGGAGAAATCTATGCAAATGTAGGTGCAGAGTTTTGCATTTTCTAGCACCTTTTGGCATGGGTATCTATTTTGATAAGCATTGTATCGTATTGGACTTGGACTATTAGTATTTTTTTTAACAAGATTGTTAAAATCTCTTTTTCTGTATGGAAATCAAACAAAAACAATGTTTTCTAAGTATGGTGCCCTAATTATAGGTGTTGGCATTATACACTCTAATGAGAATTGAAGGTGTTGTCATTGATGGAAACCTTGCAACCTTTTGGGTACCTTCAGGAAACCTTGTGGCATTCATCTGGTAAACCACTGGCAGACACCTTTACTGGCAGGCACCGACACTGACAGACACTTCACCAGCAGCGGTAACAATGTATACCGACACCCCAACTGATAAGAACAGACTTTTGTTTATTATATTTAATTGTAAATATCTTTTGTAAAGCCGACATGGCATATTGAAATAGACTCATATATGTATGAGATCTTGTAAATCATTTTGTAATGATTGACATGATATGGATATGGTAGAAGTGATGAGCAAATATTAAGGCAGATTTTGTATAAGGTTATGGTTATAGTATGAGCTTAAACCGGTATTGAACCTGGCATAGCAGATGCTGAATTGTAGCAGTACATTATATTGGATTCTCATAATCCATTTTGTAAGTCAGTGAGACTTCCATTTTGTAGATTGAGCAGTGAGCTCTAGGCAGTTGGCCTTCGTGCATGTGCAGGCACCACATTGTAAGTAATATCCATTCATTGGCCAGTGAGTAAATATTGTGGGTCACAAATGCCACTGAGGTTTTTCCCACACCAGTTTTCCTCGTTAAACATCTTGTGTCATGGTGTGTTTTCTATATTGTCTTTATTGTTCCTATTTAGTGCATTAATTCTTATTTACGTGTACACTGTTTTGGAAAGAAAAATACTTAATAAGGTCAAATATTCTGTCAACCGATTAGATACTGATTCACCACCCCCTCTCAGTATCTTTGGGACTATCATTAATCCTAATAATTGGTATTAGAGCCTGATCCTCTATTTTCAAAATTCTAACAGCTTGAGGAAGATTCTGACACCGGTACAGATGGAGAACCTAAGAAAGCAATTAGAAGGAGCTATTGTGGACTATGATGCAGAGAAGTTGAAGAATATCAAACTTGAAGATGATCTAAGGACTGCACAATAATTCATTCAAGGACTTCAGGAGAATCTTACTATTGCTAGAAATAAGAGAAAAGAACTTCATGAGAAGATGCAAAGTGATGACAATGAAAAGGAAACTCTTAATGAGTTTGTAAACAAGATGAGGTAAGAAAACAGTACTATGATGAATGAAATGCAAGATATGACTATGAGATTTTGTAAAGACATTGAACACAGAAAGAAGAATGAAGATGAATTGACTAGGAGACTCAATGATGCTGGAAATAAAAATCTAAGACTCATTCATGAAAATGATATGTTGAAGACAAATTTGATTCACATGCAACATGATAAACCTGAACTTATGAGACAAAAGGAAATTGTAGAAAATGAGTTGGCTACTACAAATCAACATAAAGAGAAATTCAAGAAAAGTTCAGAAGAACTTGATGATATGCTAAAAAGTCAGAAACCTAATGGAGATACTAATGGACTTGGATTTGAAGGTGGAGAAAGTTCTGGTATTGCAAACGATCATGATCACAGTCAACTGGTAAGATAACCTAATGCTTACAAATTTAATGGGGAATGCTTTAACCGTAACAAGTATGGTCATAGAGAAAATCAGTGTAGATCTAGAAACAATCAGAGCATTAATGCACCCACCGGTCAATGTTCCAAATGCAACAAAACTGGCCATAATTCAGAAAATTGCAGAATGAATGTAAGATGTTATGTTTGTGGAAGATTTGGGCACTTATCTAATCAATGCAGAACACAAACCGACATAGGATATGGAAAGGCTATTCAAAAGAATAATGTGACTTGTTATGCTTTTAACAAGATTGGACACATTGCAAAATTTTGCAGAAGTAAGACTTCACTGGCAAATAATAAAGGACCCAATTTGAAAGGCAAAGAGAAGGTAGATGAGGTAAAGAAAGAATTTTCAAAATAGTGGATTACAAAGAGAGATCAGAATGTTGATGAGACTATTCCTTCACTGGTAGAACAGAGTATTATTCCACCGGCAGGAGATTCTTCATCCAACTGAAAAATAACCCTTTGGGGGTATTGCAACAAGTCAAAAATCATGAAGTTTACCCTCGGTTAATGATGAGAAGATGGATTTCTTCTCTACCAGCAGATGTGTTAAGTTTCACTTAACCGGAAAGCATTTAATGCGGTTGTTGGAAGAAAATACATTATAAATCATCGGTTTTCCCTCTTTTTCAATTCATCGAGCATTCAAACTTTTAGAGAGCGTGAAATCCGAGCGAAGGCATCCAAGGAAAAGAAGTGAAGCGATTTATTTCAAGCACTCACCCATTATCAGGCAGCTTAAGGTATTTTTCAATGGATTCCTCCTCTGCTCCGGAATTTATTGCAAACCCTACTATTGTGGAAGTTGTGAAATGCCCTAGGCCCGTTTTTAAGATTATCCCCAAAATAGATAAGCAAGATGATTGTATATGCGCATTTTCAAAAATTCCTAAAGGTGTTGCTTATGCTGAGGACCCTAGAATTTATATTAACTACAATATTGAGGAATTAGGTTCTGAGGAAGTTTTGAAGATGTTTAAAACTGTTATCTGTGATGAAAATGGAAATGTCAAACCCGAACACAAGGTAATTGAAACTTTAGGTTTTGTGGAAATCTTGGACATCTCTGAATTTCCTGAGGAGGTAGTGAGAATTGTCCTTAGTAGGGTTCATGGAGAATTTCTTTGGCTAGATTCAATTTGCAAAATCACTAAGGAAGCAATTAGGGCAGTGACAGGTTTACCCTCCACTGGTAGCAGGCTAGATAAGACTAAGAAGGTACCTAGCAACACTGTCATGACCTTAACAGGGGAAACATATGATAGTAGATCCCTGAGAGTAAATGAAATCAAGGATGTAAATGTTAGATTCAAAAGCATGATCTTAGGATACAAGACCACACATGCAAACCGATTCAATTCAATTTCTAGTCTTTGCATTAAAAGTGCTTATGATATGGTGAATAATGATGCAAAAATAGATGTATGTGAGTGGGTGAAGGATGAATTAATAGACAACCTGAAAAAGATAAAAGGAGATAAGAAAGGAACATTTTGTTTTGGCAATCTTTTGGTATGTCTTATGTTATATTTCATAAAATAAGTTCTTGGTATTGGAAAGAAAGATTTTGGATATGATATACCGGTAGGCAAACAATTGCTAGAAACCTTTGCTGGCATGGGCACTGATAAAGAAAACAAAATAACTGAGTATTTTAAAACCTTCCAAGCAAAAATGAAAACCAGGGAGAGACTACCAAAGAGTGTAGTAGACAAGTACAACAAAGAAATATGTTTTGTGATTAAAAACGATGAAATATGGATGGAAGAAGTTCTTCCTAGAACTGTATGGGTAACTGAAATGGGGTAAAGAGAAGATGTAAACATTATTGAAACCTATGTTAAAGCCCTATTAGAAGAACCTAGAGAACCCATAGAAAAGGTTTTTGGTAATGCAAAAACAATTGAAAGTGGTGTACAAAAATTTAAAAAAAGAAAGAAAAGAGAAAAGTACATAAGAAGTGTAACAAAAAAAGTAAAGGAAATAAAAGAAAACATCATGAACATAATTGGAATAAAGGAAAGTGACCTAGAAGGATTACAACCGGAGGCACACATCTCACCGGTTGGTACATCATCTGAAAGTGAAATTCCTGCTGAATTTAAGAGACTTGATAGGAAGAGAAAACCCTCACCGGTACCCTCTCCTTCACCAAAGAAAACACGGTAGAAGCAATAGACAGTAAGAATACCGACAAAGAAGTTGACACCAAAGAAGAAACAAAAACAGGTTATACCACCTCTAGATAACATTAAGTGAAATCACTAATGATGGCAATTTATCAAATGTGATCAAACTATTTAATACATTCATTGATGCAGAAAAGGAAAGTATTGAGAAAAGCATTATTCTACATCTTGACATTTACAAGAGAGTGTTAATAGAAGTTGTAGATGATTTGCCTAATGAATTGTACAGAAGGTTAGATGCAAAGAGGATTGCAGTTATGGAGTTAGATAAGAATCTCAAGATTGAAAAACTACTAGCTATACATCCGGTTACCTCTAAAGAAGAGATTGATGAACTAATTAGTGAAGCAAACAGTTTAGTTTTTGCAAGCAGTCACCGACATGTGAGCCTAATGGCTGGAAGAGTCAATGAAATTGTAGAGGAAACAACATAAAAGTGGGATATATTTTTTGTAGAGAAGGAAAAATAGGAAGAGTTGAACAGACCTAATAAAACTTTCAAGGTTTATCAAAAGGACAAAGACAAAGGAAAAGTTAAAGTTGGTGGATTACCAAACATAAAAGTAACTGACAACCTACCACCACCTTTGGTTACTACATCGAAAAATACTGATGACATACCAGCTACTAAAAATGTTGACACACCACATGAGGACACTATTTCTGAGTCAGAAATTTTATTCACCATGAACATTGATAGTTAGGAAGTGAACATTGTAGTGGACAAGGATAGCACTGAGGTGAAAAATAATATTGCTAACACTGAAAACATTGAAGAGCAATCGACAAAAAATATTGAGGTTGGAATAAAAGCAGAGAAAACAAAGCAAATAGTGCATACAGAGCAACCTTTGGACATTGAAACAAATACTGGTAGTGTAGATTCTCGCATGGAGAAACCGATAGAGACAGAGATACCGACAATAGATAATAAGAAAAACCAACAGAGAAACCGACAGAGGCACAGGTACATGTTGAGATAGAAAAACCAGTAATCACTGAGAAGCCCAAACCATTGCTAGTTGAAATGCAAACTCAGATTGATCCACTGAAGGTTGATTCAAGAAAATTGGTTCTTGGTATTGCAAGCACTGAGATAGTAAAGGTAGCTGGTCAGACATCTGGTACTTCACTGAGTGAATTCAGACCAGAGGTACTTCTGGACTCAATAAAGAAGATAACAGATTGTAATGCATTGGACTATAAGGCAATTGATGACACTATTCCTATTCTTAAGATGAGTGCACCAAAATGCAATATAGATAATGTAAAGGATTCTTTAAGTCAGTTAGACACATTGTCTAAATTCATTGCTGGAAATATTTTAGCAGTTGATCAAATAAATGAGGAAACATTCAAAGAGAAAATGGAAAAGGAAAAGAAAAAATTCTTTGAGGAAACAATAAAGAAGTGCACGGAACACATTAACACACTTTTACCGACACTGAATAAAACAATTTTGGAGTACAAGGAACTGTACAGGGACACATGCAAGCCACATCTGTTAACACAAGATATTGAAAAGAAAATAAGAAAAGTACAAAAATAGATAGATGATATAGCTGATAATATCATTGGTTCATCTGAACCTATATCAATTATTGAGCAAGAGATAGCAGGACTTGAGGAAAAGATGGAGAAATTAGAGAAAGAGAAGGAAATGATCAAGGCAAATGCTAGACATCTTAAGCACAAACTCTGTCCTAAATTAGACAACCTTATCTCTCCGAGGAAAGAGATCTTTGAGGAATTAATTCAAGGGCAAAAGTCACCGGAGGAGAATATGCATCATCTCACCGATACAATCGAAAGAATTGAGACAACCATGAAGGACAACAACAGATTCATACAAAGTTTAAACTTGGTCTTCGCTGACATATTTTAGATTGTAACCAACCGATTACAAACTTCAAGGTGAAGTTTTGCACTCATTTGACAATTTTTGACAACCTTTGTCATTGATGTCAAAGGGGGAGTAGTGGACAGAGAAAAATGGCTAATCAGAGGAGATCATCTGCTCAGGGGGAGCACACATTTTTGGTAAATCTTGGACTTCATTTTTCGAACTAATTTTTGGATTTTTTTCATGAGTGTTGCCATCAATGCCAAAGGGGGAGATTGTCGGCATTATACACTCTAATGAGAATTGAAGGTGTTGTAATTGATGGTAACCTTGCAACCTTGTGGATACTTTCAGGCAACCTTGTGGCATTCATCTAGTAAACCACCGACAGGAACCTTTACCGGCAAGAACAAACTTGTGTTTATTATATTTAATTGTAAATATTTTTTGTAAAACCCACATGGCATATTGAAATAGACTCATATATGTATGAGATCTTGTAAATCATTTTGTAATGATGGACATGATATGGATATGGTAGAAGTGATGAGCGAATATTAAGACAAATTTTGTATAAGGTTATGGTTATAGTATGATCTTAAATCGGTACTGAACCTGGCATAGTAGATGTTGAATTGTAGCAGTACATTATATTGGATTCTCATAATCTATTTTGTAAGTCAGTGAGACTTCCATTTTGTAGATTGAGCAGTGAGCTCTAGGTAGTTGGCCTTCCTGCATGTGTAGGCACCACATTGTAAGTAATATCCATTCATTGGCCAGTGAGTGAATATTGTCGATCACAAATCCCACCGAGGTTTTTCCCACACCGGGTTTCCTCGTTAAACATCTTGTGTTATGGTGTGTTTTCTATGTTGTCTTTATTGTTCCTATTTACTGCAGTAATTCTTATTTACCGGTACACTGTTTTGGAATGCAAAATACTTAATAAGGTCAAATATTTTGTCAACCGGTTAGATATTGATTCATCCCCCCCTCTCAGTATCTTTGGGACTATCATTAATCCTAACAATAGGGCTTCCTATAATTTACCATGG
The DNA here is from genome assembly GCF_030272615.1 of Cryptomeria japonica. Classification (NCBI taxonomy): domain Eukaryota; kingdom Viridiplantae; phylum Streptophyta; class Pinopsida; order Cupressales; family Cupressaceae; genus Cryptomeria; species Cryptomeria japonica. Next base: position 71,916,041 of record NC_081411.1, on the reverse strand, counting down.
GGACCCTAGTCATGGCTTGTGACTCCTCTAAATCCTCTTACACTATCTTGGACCTAATAAACAAAAAGAAATCTTAATAATATTGAATACATACACACAAATTCCTTACAGGTTGTTGTTATATATGCACACCTAAGTTCCTCATATTTCATTCATAATTTTTTACTTTTCTACGGAGATCAAATGCCTTCCAAACAAGCTAATTTTATTCCTAGGTCCTTATAATGGAAGGGATATTCCCAAGAGAGGGAAGATGAAAGAAGTCATTGTTTCATCCCTTGCTCACTCCATCAAGTCTCTAATCACTTCCCATTCTACTAATAATGCCTCTTACCACTTCGCCTTTCACTATTTCTTCTTGTTTAGTATCATGTTGTGTGTAACAGAGCTATCTTTGTTATGAAATAATTCAAGTTTGTTATTAGTGTGGATAATTTTTATTGTAGAATATTAACTTTACTTTTTCCATTACTCTGGTTTTGATTATCCATAAGGTGGGTTGAAGTTTTTTCATCTTCAGAGTAACAAACAAGGATGTTCATAGATTGGATGATACCTAGTTTTCTTAGTAGCTTTGTTAGATATGTATGATTAAAACAAAAAATAAAAGGTTTTAATTAAAATCACTCTATTTATCTTTTCTTTTTCTAAACTTCAATTGACATAAATTATTAAACAATTTTAAGTCCATTTTAAATGAATAGTCATTTTAGTCATCAAGGTCTGTATATCTTAAAAATGTGGCTTAAGATTTTATAAAATTTATATTTTTATAATGTATGTATATTCATCAATGTGAAGACGTGATAATATCTTAATTGTTGCTAGACTTGAATGTTGATGTCATGTACATTTACTTGTCTCAATACAAAAGAATAAAGATTAAAGAAAGACAAAAAGGAAATAAAGACAATTGACCCAGTGATGATAAAGTTAAATTAAAATTGGTCAAAGATAAATTATTGAATTTCTCATGAGGTTTAATATTTTAATTTTGAGACTCATAACTTTAATGAGTAATTGTTATAATAATTTTAAAATAATTAAAATTAATTTAAAAATATTAAAAAAGTATTATAAGAAAAAATGAAAGGTACAAAGATTATTAAAATTTGTAAAAACTATATCTATCAAATAATGACTATAAATCAAAGTTTATTTAAGAAAAACTATATATATATATATATATATATATATATATATATATATATATTCATTTCACATTGAACAGTTCACCAAACGCATTTCTGTTCCAAATTTAATAATAACCAACCATAGACTATATATTGACAGGCATTTGTATTCAATGGAAACATAATTGAATAAAATTGATTGACAAACTTTTTTTTAGATAATTTTATATATTTCTCATGGTCTAATTATATTTTAAAATTAATTTGCATTTATGTTGATATTTTATATTTTTAAATTAATTTATTCTTATGTAGATCTATGGAAAAAGTCTATTTTAGATTTGCTTAACTTGAACATTTTTAAATTTTAGAAATTGTAGAATAAATGGAATGAATAGTTTTATTTCATTAAGTAGAAAGAATAAAGATAAATTTCAATTTAAAATTTTTCATTAAATATTGTAGATAGAAAGAATGATGTCTTTTTAATTTTGTAACTCTAGAACATAGCCTTATGTTCGAAGGAGGGTAGAAAATAAAATTTAGCTTAGATCTTTTATAAATTACTATTGACGTAACCATTGCACCTCATTTTGATGCAAGTGCTAGTTTTAAAAAAATGGACATCCATATTATTCACTGTTTTTCATTTATTTTTAAACATATTTATCTATATTCTACTCAATTTGAATATCATTAATTGCTATTTTCAATTCTTGGCTATATTTTCCAATTGAGAAAATTGGTTATATAACTAGTTTAATTTTGTATATCCATCACAAGATGATAACTATATTAAAAAAATAATATTTTCTATCTATTAAATAAGATAATAATTACACAACTGGTTTTGGCTCTTCAGTCCATTGGGATAATTTATCCATTTGTGACTAACAATCTATCATGATAAATAGAAATCATTCCTACATCCAATATGAGATGGTATTAAGAAAGACAAATAGAATAGACGTAAGGAAAATGCTTTAGCCAAAGACATTGACTCATTTTGTCTAATCTAGATGCTGAGTCATGTTGAAGGGTATTTTTGCATAAAAATTAGACAAAATGCTAAGTCTTTTATCTCTTCCAAAAGGAATTAAGTCCTCGAAATGAAATATGACTACCCCAAGGTCTCTATAGATAGGTCTTGGTCTCACAAGATAATTAAGCTATTAGATATGTTTTAATTTCATAATAAGGTGTCTTGTGATTATGAACAAAAATAAATTATGAAGGTTTCAGAATGATTTTTGCAAAATTATGAAAACACTAAATGCTTTCTTAGATTTGATTTTGAAATTCTAAAAAAAAATTAAAGGTTAGGTGAGATATGAAACAATATCATAAGTATTTAAGAAAATATTTTATGAGACCCTTTCTACATGAGTTCCTTCTTAGAAATCTTCAACATGGGGTGACTTGAGTAGTTTTCAAAGACTTCGTACATCCTAAGATTTCTTCCTACATATTCCTTTCAAGATTGGTGAGACATCATAAATACAACTTTGGTTTTGTTTCTTCCTAAGAGTAGGAAAATTGTTAGATGAATTTGAAACATTTTTCTAAATTCAATTTTGAGCATCTATAGTTGGTATTGATCTTACATTGTGGGGAGGATACACAATCTCTCTCTTTCCCTCTTATGGGGGGGGCTAATGATTCTATCTTTGTGATGCATGTATTCCTTGGGAGGTATTGGCGAGTCCTCCATTCATCACCTCTTATGTCACTTTTACATGATTAATTTGTGCGTTCTCTCTTTTAGATAGTAGTTTTGTACCATTGGATTTTCTCATTTTTTCTATTTGTAAGAGACAATGTGTACATAAATCGCTTCATAGTAAGACCCATCTTTGTATCTTTTCGTCATTTTCATTTATTCATCATTCTCCCTAATTTACACTTAAGAGGAGGTTTTGATGTAAATAAGGATGTTTCCTATCCATTATCCCACTTTATAGTGTTAACAAGGTACATTATCTAGCTAGACATAACTAAGCCCTTTTCTTACATGTTCAAATATTATATTTATTTAGTAAAAGATAATCTTTCTATAAGATCTTAAATGTCATGTGATATTATCCTATACGATGAGTAGCTTTCACATGACATAGAAACTTTGATATTTATATAGAATATGCTATCAAATAGCTTTTGTCATTAAGATTGCTATGATTCTTACATGTTTAAAGCTTCCGTCTTATTAGATGGAATGAATAAATCCAATAAATCTTTATTAATACCAACAATCTGTACATAGCTACTAAGGTCAAAAGAGGCTGAGTCATAGTTTGAAATGAATGGTTAGGAAACGTGGACGAAGGCATTTGAATTCAAATAAGGGAGACAGGGCCCCAATTCCTTGACCTAGCTTATTTCCAGAGAGATGGACACGGGAGCTTGGGATGATGCTACCAATGGAGCTTCCATTTCCTCAATATTAACCGCAACAAATCGGTTTGCTCTGGAGTTGTTGTCAATAAAAGCCGGTTGAGTTGGCTGAATCAAAATTTCTGCATTGCTTGTTAGCACGGACACCACTTTGGACATTAATGGCCTCATGTGAGGAGCTCCTTGTGTGTACAAAAGAGCAATCTGGGCTACCTTTAATATATCTTCTTTATTCACCGCCGGTTCTTCTTCAATTAATCTTTGGTCTACCATACTAAATGCCTCGTTCTCCTCTTATAGACTTCAATTAATCTATGCAAATGAGGAAAGGTTCTTCAACATGTCTTTTAGAGTCTTGCAAATGAAGGGGAGTTCTAATCAGCATTCATGTACGTTCACATTGTTCATTGTTTGACCAGATCGAAAATGAAACAATTGCTAATGGTGACTGTTTGGGTTTACAATAAACAACTCTCGATAGATAGATTGCTTGGGTTTATAGTTGACAATTAGTATATTTGTAAATAAACAATTCTGATGTTTATGTTGTTCACTGTTGACCAATTTTTAAAAATAATTGTTAATGGGACAGTTGTTTTGAGTTTTGATTGTGTAAAATTGTTCATCAACATGATTAAATCTATAAACATCTTTATATAAGATTGTTTGGACTTACAATAAAGAATTACATTGTTTATATGGAGCAGAATAATTAATTGTAAAGAATAACATTTAACTTAAAAGTCAAAATTTATACATTTTTTATTTTTAAAATGAGATTATTATTTTTTATTTTTGTTTAAATAATATAAATGTTGATGAAGAGAGTTTGTTTGGTCTTATACTAAACAATTGATATTGCAATCAATATTTAAAATAAAAAATTGTTTGAATATCAATTAAAGTCATCAAATTTTGAAGTGTATGATATTGTATATGGATGTTCTTGGGTTTGACAGTGTAAAATTTTTCTCATATATATATATGTGTGTGTGTGTGTGTACATATATATACACATACATATACACACATACACACACACACATATGTACGATTGGTTGGACGTATAATAAACAAATGATATATTATAATCAATATTTGAATTAAAATATTATTAATATGAAATTAAAAAAAAATGTTAAGAGTGAAGTTTATAAAGAGATGAATTCTATATAATAGAAGCAAATATCATAAAAAATAAAAAAATAAACTTAAAATCAGAATTCATATATTTTTAATGTTCAAAATAGAATTGAATTTTTTGGTTTGATCAATCAAAAGCATCTTAGAGATATCAGTTTTCCATAATCCATAATGTTGTTGTATTCTTTTTTTGGATTTTGATTGTGTTTTTTCATTTGCATCAACATTTCAGAACATCAGGATGTAAGAGAGATCAGGAGTAAAAAAATAAAAACACACAATAGAAATTCAAAAGAAACATACAACAACAAAAACATCTTACTTCATCTAATTCTTCCTAATAAATTTCCTCTATAATATTACAATCTTTGAACATAACATCACTAATTGCTAAAAATCCACAAATATTTTTTTTAACATTTAACTTTCCTACTAAATTCTCATAGAATCCTATTTCATTTAAACAACATTCACTAACAATGATGTAGTAGGAAAACCAAACTCTACCTACAATCTGAAAACCAAATTCAAATAGAGACTCATATTCACAAATAAAAACATATCCCTTCAACAAATCTATAAATTTTACTTCATCAAATCAATGAGTACAAAATGTAGCCTTTCATCGGCCACTTTTCGATTCAACACTACAAATCTCTTTCTAATCTAATCGACCAGCACACTTACATATGTATCTTCTCGTCTCATATCTGGTGCATCACAATGTCCAAATACCAACTCTTTTGTAGCACTTCAATCTTCTTTCCCCACACTGATTTCTCCACCAAATAGCATGAAGCTTCTTTCTTTGCTCACACCCCCTCTCAGTCCTTCGCTGCTATCAGAGACAAAATTGGGAAGTCTCCTCCACGGAGCCACTCACACAATGACCTTCTTCCCCCACAAATCTATTGCCACCTCATCAATGTTAAATCTTGTCTATCTTTTTAAAACCAAAACTGAAATCTATTTTTGGGCTGATTCTAATCTTTATGCCTTTGTCAATGTTCAGTCCCCAAATTACTGTACCTTTATTGTGCTGCAAGTCTTCTTTATTTTTGTGTCGATAATCTGACCCTACTATTCACCTTGGATACTCTTTTTCGTTCTCCACTCCCTCAAATCCATTATCTTCCACTACAACCATTCCAAGTGTCTTTAATTAATCTGTCAGAAGACATCCAAAGAAAATTTAAAATTTAAAATTTGAAGCTTCCCCACCTCCACATATGCGTTACTCTACCATGTCTTTATTTAATTCAGCAATAGTTTCTTTTCTTGCATCGTTTTTCATTTTCTTATTTTGTCACAACTGGTAGGATGCTCCTACATCACGCACACATGGTAGAAATAAAATATTTTCAGAGCTAAAGCTGGAAATATTTGTAGACTTTGTGCTTGTCTTGGATCCATTTCCCCTCTTTGTCCAACGGAATCCTCCCATTCATTTCTTTCGGCAACCTCATAACATTATATTTTTTCTTCCTCAATGTTCTTCTATCATTCATGGGATCCAACTTTTCAATTTTTACTTCCCACTAACATAGTCTATCAAAATTAAAATAAGAACCTGAATTATTACCTTCTTCTTTAATAAAACAAATGTCTTCCTTTACCCCTTTGGCTTTTTGGTCTTTTCCCTCTCCTTTCACCTTGTCTCCTTCATGAGAATTCATTATTTTGATGCCCTTTGAAAGACATACTTCTGCTGCAACCTGGCTTCCTTCACTAAAAACAACATTTGTATAATAATCAAGAGACTCAAATTTCACATTTTCTAACAAGGATTCATGATCACTCATCAAGGGACTTTGATTAGCAGTATTATCAATCAAATATTTACTAGAAAATTCTTCATTGACCTTCTCATCTTTCTTTTCAATTTTAATTTTATCAAAGTTATCAACTACTGCAATTATTTCCTCTATCTCTTTACACTCATTCACCTCAAAAAATATATGAAAATCTGATTTTACTTTACCTTCTGCTGCAAACTTTGTCCCACCTGAAATCAACTCTTCTCATTCTCTATCAACCGCTTCAATATGCTTCAACAAGTCTTCCTTCTCAACTTCTTCTTGGTTAGATTTAGCAAAACTAACATGTTCATGCTTCATACCATCTATATCATCTACTAAACAAACTCTTGCATTGCCACATAACTTTTCCATCACACCATGCAATGGCTTCAACTTATGTTTCACTCCATCCTTCATCAATGAGTAAACATACATATATCCATCAAGCACTATTCTCCTATCAAATTGCCAAGGCCTCCCTAACAAAACATGACATGCATCCATAGGCATAATATCACATATTATCTTATTATAATATGTTCCAATATTAAACTTTACCAAGCTTTGTTTGCTGACCAAAACCTTCTTGTTATCTTGTAACGAAGCTATTCTATATGGATGCATATGCCTCCTTCTTTCAAGCTGCATGCACCATCTCTTCAGAAATGAGATTACTAGTACTCCCACTATCTATAATAATAGTACATACCTTTTCTTGGCACTTGCATCTTGTCCTGAACAGGTTCTTCCTTTGATCAAATGCATTGTCTTCACTCGCCAATGCCCTTCTTATTATTAGGACTTCACCTCTTTTAGCTTCCTCTAATTGTGATGATTCATCATCTTCATTAACATTCACACTATCGCTTTGCCTTCATTTCTTCTTCTTGTGTCTCCATATTCTGGACATTAATATGCTTTATGTCCCTCTTCTCCACATTGGTAACAAGTTATCTTGTAGCTTCCTCTTCCAAACCCTCTACCCGACCTTCTTCTTCTTTGGGAGTTTTGTCCATGAGGGTAGGAGTCATCTTCCCTCTGATTTTTACTATTGCCATGCTCTTCCAATTCCTGATTTTTCTGGGTTGAATCCTCATCCCAATCTCCATGTGATCTTCCCTCTTTCTTTCCATCGCGACGTCTTCCTCTCTGCTTATTTTTAAATCTTTTGTTCATTTTCTCCTCAATTTTTAAGGCAATTTGGTATGCATATTCCATTGTAAGAACTCTCACCAAAGTCATTTCTTCTTGTATACTTGGCCTCAAGCCATTAATATACCTTGCCACCTTCTCTTTAGTTGCTTTAGTATGCCTAGTTCTAATGAGGATTTTGTGAAACTGGACTCTGTATACACTTTTACTATGTTGGCTCCTTGTTTTAGTCATTGCATCTTCTTGAGTAGATCTAATTCATAGTCTATAAGAACAAATTGTCTCTTCATTTTCTCCACCATTTTGTCCCACTTTGTGATCTTGTCCTTTCCCTTTCTTCCTCTTTCTAATTGGACTTCTCTCCACCAAATTGAAGCATGTCCTTTTAACTTGGTTTTAGAAAACCTCACTCTATCAGGGTCTCCTATTTACTCAAACTCAAAATACTCCTCCATATCATTCAACCAATCTACCAATTCTTCTAGATTTAAATTCCCACTAAATGTAGGAACATCGATCCTGGGTCTTTCCCTATTCTTGATAATGCAATTAGCAATGCGTCATTTGCAACTACTTCCGTTGCTTCTCTTTTCTCAGTTGTTTGGTTAGCATTCTTTGAAATCTCTTCTTCTTCATCACTCACTGGGTCTCTTAATCTTGCGAACCCTCTTCTAATCTCTTATTGTAAAGTTTCAACCTACCTTCTCAACGCTCTGAAATCATCATCATGAACAAAATTATCACCTCTTTCTCTATCTCTAACTCCAACTCTACCCCAACCACATGGGCCTCCTCTTGCATACATTTTCCCAACACCTACAAACTCCACCCTGGTGCATGTTGCCTCCCTCTGATGAATGTGCCCACACACTCAAAATATTCTAGCTTCGATACCACTAATGCAGTAGGAAAACCAATCTCTACCTACAATCTCAAAAACCAAATTCAAATAGATTCATATTCACAAATAAAAACATAGCCCTTCAACAAATCTATAAATATTACTTCATCAAATCTATGAGTACAAAATGTAGCCTTTAATCGGCCACTTTTCAAATCAACACTACAAATCTCTTTCTAATTTAATCCACCAGCACACTCACATATGTATCTTCTTGTCTCATATCCGCTACATCACAATTTCCAAATCCCAACTCTTGCATAGCACTTCAATCTTCTTTCCCCACACCGATTTCTCCACCAAACAACATGAAGCATCTTTCTTTGCTCACACCCCTTCTCGGTCCTTCGCTTCCATCACAGACAAAATTGGGAAGTCTCTTCTACGGAGCTACTCACACAATGGCCTTCTTCCCCACGGCCCCCCAAAGCTGTAAGTAATCAACAAGTGAGTGATCTAAATACTAGCACAATATGCTTGGTTAGATCCTTGATAGCTCATTGTTAATACATTTCAGCATTACTTCAGTCTTCAACCTCTTCACACTTTGTTTCTTCACACAGACCTAATCTTCTTCTGTGATCGCACATGCAAAAACTTCATCAACCACACAAAACCCTTACGACTTCTAAAACCCTAGACATGATGTCCTTATAAAGGAATCTGATTTCATGTCGGTCCAATAGGATTACATTGCAACTTCCTAGGTTCATTGCATCTAGACACATTTGGTAACACGACACAAAATCACCGTCAAAGTGTTGGTGGATGGTAACTCATCACAAAAATAATACCGGTTGGTAACTCATCACAGAGTAATACCAGTTCAAATATTAAACTGATTACCGAATGATAAAATGAAGATTGAGAAAATGATAACTGCCGCTTTAGTTCCTTCGTTCTGCTTGAGATCCTCGTACCACTTGAGGTCTTCATACCGCTTGGCTTTTTATTCCTCTTGAGATTGGTAAACACTTTCTGTGAAACACTGATAGTCTAAAAACTAAAATACATAATACCGGTTTGGAACAAATATTGGTTGAGTATAACTCATACATACAAAAAGTGATCTCAAAGCAAGTGTGTGTCCATCAATGACAATCACAACATAATCATCAAAAATGCTAACAAACACAATGTTAAGTTTCTGTGGAACTTCTTTGAAAGTGGACATGGAAAAGGAGAGCACGATGGAGCAGGAGAATGTGTGAAACATACACTTCCCCAACATGAACTTGCAGGTATTGTTAATTTTGTTTTCAATTTATTTGTATCTATTTCTTAATATAATTTCATTTAAAAAGAAGTGCACATAACAACAACTCTAAGTTTTTTTATGTAGGTAATAGCATAGAGAATTCAAACAAAATTGTTGAATGGTGTCAAATTCATTTTGCTAGTTGGGACATGCTATAGAACAAACATTATTTTTGGGATGTGAAAGGTAAAATATTTTTGTTCTCAAGAATTCTTAAAAAAATTTATCAGCTCTGCATTTGACTTTTATCCTAAAGTTGTTGATCTAAAAATGTGCAAATTTCATTTCATATTTGTAACAGGTATTGATCTATCTAATCCTTAAAATTGTCAAACAATTGTTGGTATTAGAAGTTTACATCAAGTAATGACTACAAGACACCATAAGCCTCCATTGCTTCAAGTAAGAGAAAAATCATGCTTTTGTGTTGACTATGTTGAGGACAATCTAATGAGTCAATGCGAGAATATTGCAAATGGATATGTCTCACAATGGGATATGAAAGAGTTAATCAAAATGCCTCCTTATGAAGATGATGAAAATGATGTAGACATTTATGATTCTATATATTCAGTTGATTATGAACGTGTTTTTGATTTAGTTGTTACAGGTGCGTGTGTGCATACATGTTCTTTTATTTAGTTTTAATTTATCACAGTGATGTTAAAGTTTTATCTACATCTTGATTTTATTTTAAATTTATATGGTGTCATCTGGATGTACATACATAGGTGATATTTTTATTGTGGTTGTGGATCCTGACAATGTGGAAGGTGTATATTATTATCTACTAAGATGCACGAAAGAAAAATTCAAATTTTCAAAAGTAATTGTAGATGGTGATGGACAGTCATATCCAACTGGTTCAGTTGTTATAGAAGGCACCTATTATCAACAAACTAAGATAGAAAAAAATGGTGTTCAATTTATTGAATACATGCCTGGAAAAATAGTTCTACATTAGAGTCACTTGGTTATAGTGACAAAGCTACAATTTGAGACATTGCCAAAAAAAGGATGTAGCAACCAAAAGTGGAGGTTACCTTTTGAAGAAAATGAATTTTTTTTTGAGATAATCAAAGATAGAGAGGATCTAGACTATATGTATCAAGAGCTAACTTAGGCTATCTAGCTTGTTTTTGTAGCTCATACTTTATATTTGAACTAGAGTTTGAACTCATGTTTAATTTGAACTAGGACTGTATATACATACATATATATATATATACATACATATATATATATATATACATACATATATATATATATATATATATATATATATATACATACATATATATATATATATATATACATACATATATATATATATATACATACATATATACATACATATATATATATATATATATATATATATATATATATATATATATATATATATATATATATATATATATATATGTATGTATATATATATGTGTGTGTGTGTGTGTGTATTTGGACCATATTAAAACTTAGAGATTATTTTTTAATTTATTGGATCATATCTAGTTGTTTTTTTTCCTGACACGGTGAACAATGGTTTTCATATTTTGTTATGCATGCCTAGTTGAAATGCTTTTATATGTATGATTTTATGTATTCTTCAATTACATGTACATGCTTTTACATGTTATACATCCCCTTCAGACATGTGCTTTGGACATCCCCTTAAGACATCATCTTTGGACATCCCCTTAAGACATCCCCTTTGGACATCCCCTTAAGACATCCCAATAGGTCCTAACTTTAGATCCCCTTATGTTAAGTATGCTAAATTATATAAATTGTTATGCATGCTTGGTTGAAAATATTTTAAATGTATTCTTTTATGTTATGCATCCCCTTAAAAAATCCTCTTTGGTCATCCCCTTAAGACACCCTCTTTGGACATCCCCTTAAGACATCCTAATAGGTCCTAATTTTAGATCCCCTTATGTTAAGTATGCTAAATTATATAAATTGTTATGCATACTTGATTGAAAAGATTTTATATGTATTATTTTATGTTATACATCCCCTAAGACATCCTCTTTGGCCATCTCCTTAAGACATCCCAGAAGAGGTCCTAATTTTAGATCCCCTTATGTTAAGTACACATGCTAAATTATATATACATTGTTATTTTTTTTTTCATGAGTTCACAGACGTGTAAATTCCTTTCTTTGTTACATTAGATTATTAGTGATTATATATATATAATTTTAAATAGTGCCTGGTAAACTTGCTAACATGACTAGCGACGCTGGCATGACAAGCCCTCCGACTCCACATGAAACACTTTTGACCCGGAGCTATGAACCGGTGAGGCCACAATTGGGGGACCTCATCCCCACACTTCACTTATTCAAACTCATGAGCACAATGGCCCAACAGGGGTTTGAACCTTGGTAGCCGCTTCACCAACGAAGTGTTTTAACCGCGACACTACATGTCCAAAGACAATGATTATTTATATTACTTGAATTAGATTATTAGTAATTATTTATATTGCTTGATTAAGAAATTATGTACATATTTTTTTGTAGTTTTAAACTCAAGACTTTTTATTGATTAAGAACAAGACACTAGTCATAATTGCATTATTCATATTTATTAGTGATTATTATATCACTTTCAATTTAGAAAATACATTTTGATTTTTCATTGACATCCCCTTAAGACATCCTTATAAGAAAAGTTAGGTATAGTCCTAGGATGTAGTCTTAAATAATGTTAAACTCTAGATTAATATCAAATCTTAATTATTTATTCTATATAATACACCCAAACTTGTTCATTAAGAATTTTAAGACTTATCTAGTAATGCAAAACCTCATAAAGTATCTCTTAGCTCAGTACTAGTTGTGAAGAAAAGCAAGCATCCCATACTACTTGTGGTCATCACCATTAAAGTAAGTGTAACAAACACAACATTTAATATTGTTAATAATATTTCCACAAACTACTAAACTATTCAATTTCGTGAACCCTAATATATATCACCTTCATGTCCTTTGTGAAGGTTAGCCCAATCTAGCAATAAATATAGTTCTTGGAATCTATCACTTGCATGGTACCAATGAAATATGGTAATATCATACCAAGGGTATCTCTTAGCCTCTATCACCTCAATCTTACTAAAAATAATAGAATTATCCCTAATACGACTTTTAACTCTTGAAATCCATCAACTACATGGTATTAGTGATAGAAGGATAAATTGTTCTTACATAATACCACAAATAACCGCTAACATCCCCTAGCTTTGTGCCACAATTGAAAGCCACATAATATTCGAGATATAGTGCAAAACACTTAAAATTGTCACCTACATGATATTAGAGATAGTTGGCTATCTACACCTATATCAAACTTAGTACTAACATGCAGTTTGTCTTATGAATTTAATCTATATACCACACGGATACACATATATTGGTCAAGTGGAGATTTTTATAAGCCATATAAAATGATCCATAAACCTATAAATTAGGTCCCATGGTTCTTGAGTTTAAGTTACAAGCACACAAGTAACACATTGAATCCCCATGATTTGTCCTTTACTCAAACATAAATGAATAAAATAATACTAACTCTTAAAGATTTCAAGGTCTATACACTTCACTCAATTTTTATTTAGAGACTAACTATTTACTAGATAAATATTATCTCACAATCGTCATATTAAATAATATCCTACTTATGAATGCTTTCTTTTTTATAATACCAAACATAAAACCTAGTATATCATTAACTACCAAACATATATAAAGTTAAAACACCATACTATATCTTTTAATACTTACTATTAGTTAAGTACATATGCCAAAGAAAGTCAATATTATTTCATCAAGTTAAACTAAACGTGAATTTGGCTACATATCTAGATTAGGTAGATCCTTTATACTTATTAAGATTTTCTAGCACCATCAATTTTATAATGGTTGAATTCAACATTATCACTAAATAAAAATATATTAGGTTTCATTAAATCATTTTTTACCTATGCAATGTTCATGTATATCATGCCCTTGAAATAATAGACCTCCCTAGCATGTATGGGAGCATAAATGATTTGCACATATAAATCTAACTAAAGTGTAGAAATTCTTCTTAGTTAATTTTAATAATGAAACATGTAGAAATGTAGAAACGATTTGTATATCAATATAACTGAAATGTAACACATTAAATTTGAACATTGTAACACATAAAATAAACATGTAACAAATTATGAAATTTCTATAAACATGTAACACAACTAAGTAGACAAATTCAATAATAATGAGTTTGAAGAAATTGAATACTAATTTAGCATGTATTATGATCCTCTTAAGACATCCCCTTAAGACATCCTTTTTCGACTAAATCATGCACTAAATAATAATTTATAAATATTAAGGAAAGGTGTTGATAAATTAGGAGAGTGAGAGCACATTGTAACACATAAAATAAACATGTACAACACATGAAATGCCTATAAACATGTAACACATGAAATGTCTAGATAAACATGTAACATGTATGAAATGTCTAGTTATAATGTCTAAAATAAGGCTACAAATATAATGTCCATAGTTCATGTATAATATCTAAATGTCCACAACATGTATAATAGAAATCGAGTGCATAAGAGAAATATAATGTTCACAACATGTATAATAGAAATGTTAGATATACATAATAGAAATATCAAATATATCCAGTATAAAAGAAGAAAGCATGTATATAACAATAATGAGCTATGTCGCACCCTATCCCGATCCTTGATCTAATCCGTTGCCTGCTCTAGGGGCCTACATTGTGTACACAATTTCCATGTTAAAAAAATTATATAGTGGATCCTGATAAACACATCAATTTAAATATAAATTTACCTATGTATCTTGATGAATAGGATCACCAGGTGCCTACAAATATCCATATCTTGCGACCATCATAATCTCCTGTAATATATATTTAAAAATAAAAAAATATGTCAGTGGTAGTGAATACATAGAAACTTTATATATACAACTAAGTTAAAATCAAAATTTAGTTTCTTACCTTATTCCTATCCTCGAATGCATTCTCGATGTCAGATATCTCTGAAGAGTGTAATGACATAACATTTGGATCAATAAAGTCATCCATAAGAATAGATGAAAAACTTCATCCCTGAACTCCTGGAGTCTGTGGTGTAGGATGCACTATAGTCCCAGGAGTCATAGGAGGTATCAAGCTATCCTCCTGCCTAGAACTACCAGGCTATGAATCTCCTCCACCATGGTTGGTACTAATTGAGGATCTCTAAAGTACTTGTCCAATGAACTCAGGTAGCTGCTGGGGAGTGATACCATGTAATGTAGAGAAAGCTTGATAAGCATCCACAAGATCACTCACTAAATAGGAGCTCATCTGGTGCAAACGATCCTCTAGGAACCGTGCGATCTTTGTAGGCGATAGTATCTCACAACGAATATATGAGTCATAAAATGGATTAGTCTCATCAACAATAGGGGTAGTACGAGAACACAACATATATCTCCCCATGCGATCAAAAGTCATTTCATCAACCTAAGTAGCAATTTTGGTAATGCTAGAATACATGCCAATGTGTGCCTCCTTAGCTTCCATATCACCGGCACCACTTGTGAGCAAATCAAAACCTTTGGGAAAAAATGAAAGGTTTTGACCCATCATTGCCCTCTTACTAGGGGGTTGTGTGTCACAGTGTCTAAATTTGTCTTTCAATCTGCCCCTACCCTGCCCAGCATGTCGTGGAAAGTCTGTGTAATCAACATCATATCCTAGATGAAATTCTGCATACAATTGTTTGCAGAAATACTGTTGCAGCTCGTCCAGCTGCGGCCACCTATGATGTGTCGCCAACCATCTAGGATATATGAATCATGCGACAATAGGATGCTTGCATCTAGTGACCCAATATCCTCTAACCACAACCATTTCCATTTAAAATGGGAACATGGATTTCACATTCACTGCATAGACATTTCATCTATTATTTTCCATTTAACCGTGCCATAGACAGTGTGAGATAAAGTCCTATAAAAATGCTCAATGTGACTGTCATCATATGGGTTGCATGATTGAGAATCATACACATCAGCTCATCTCTAATACGATCTAATTTATCCCTATTGGTCAGCACGGGAGTGTTATTTAAAGTTCATTGTAACTGCACTAGAGAGGACTACATTCTCAAAATATTCTGAGTACGAGCAGTCTTTGAGTTCTCAAGAGTAATCTTAGGAGTCTCAGACCTATGTGAGGTCTATTGAGGATTAGGTTGCACACTCCGCTCAGAAGAAAAATGTTGTGAACCACTAGGAGCCATATCTATGTGATGTGAAATGTATATATATATATATATATATATATATATATATATATATATATATATATATATATATATATATATATATATATATATATATCTGTGTGTGTGTGTGTGTGTGTGTGTGTGTGTGTGTGTGTGTGTGTGAATTTGCATGTATACATTAAATTGAATTAAAAACAAGCTTATTTACAATGTATGCCACAAACAAATGAAACATTATACAAATATGCTTTAAACAGTTTAAACAAAACAAATCAAATGAACTGTGACCTATAGACATTGAAACTTAAAGATTACATTGAAAAACAAATTACACAAGAACTTATTTAACATTTGTTCAGATAAAATTGAGACGAATCACGCGTTACATAAACATTGAGAAATGTGTACATTCATACATGAAAACATTCTAAACTATCTATCCTAACTAAATATATATAAGCATTTCATCCACATATCTCCACTCAAAACTTTTATCCTAGCCCTTCGACATGCATGCAAAGTAGTTCATTGCTTCACAAACTTAACATCATTGTAGAAAACATCAAACTCTTTTTATAAAAAATCATCTTCTGTTTTCCTATGATCTAATGATCCGGTGAACTGCGGTTTTTGTAGATATGGAGTAGTGTGTTGACATTGATGCCGATCTATGATAATAAATGTTCTTGTTTAGGTGTCCGAAAATGATTTTTTTTGCACTAGAAGTGATGATGTGTTGGCATTCAAGTATCAATATATGTTTGCATAGTTGAAAGTTTATGGTTAGATGTCAAAATGTGCTAATGATATCTAGTTTACGATTGGATGGCAAATGTGTGATGTTCTGAAGTTTATGGTTAAATATTATCTCATTTGGATTGTATTTTTTATATTAGGTGTTTTGGATTGTATTTTTTATATCAAGTGTTTTGATTTGTATTTTTTATATGTGTTCTTCATTTGCATAAAAAATTAAAAAACTTGAAAAAACACGAAAAAATCTACATTAAAACAATTAAAAAATATATATACATATATTATTATTAAAACAATGAAAAAATAAAAAATGTATACATATATTATTAAAACAATTAAAAAAAATAAAAAAAAGCCTTTTGACCCCACCTTGCTCGGTCGAAGGACTTCTTAGCCCCCCCTTCCGCTCTAGCTCTTGTGGACTATGGAAATGGGGGGCTAAGTGCAGTCGGCAAATATATGTAGGGTCGAGTCCTACTCAACCGAGTAGGATTTTTTTTTCCTTTCACTTAGCCTAAAGTGCGACACAACACTATACTTTCACCCAGATGTAGTCCATTTTATGATACACTAAGGTGTCTAACCGAGGACCAATTAGGTTTCGAAGTTCACCTGAACACCTAACCATTTTCTCCTTCTCCTTCTCAAAATTCCTAATCTTCTCCATAATACTCAAAATTTGGCCTTCAATACTACCGATTAAGTTAGCCGTAGGATCATAAAACTGAGAAATTTGAGCTAACTGTCCTTTGCATTATCTATTTGCTTATCTATTTCAGTAGTAAAATTTGTCAAAACTAGACAAGACATAAATTTTACCGCCTTCCGTTAAGGTCTCACCAATTACTTTTAATTCCGTTTCAAGATGAGCCTTATCATTGCTAATCATTTGCAAAAATGTTTGAACTTTGGCATCTTTAAATTTCTCCATATCCTGTCAGGCTGATGCCTTGGTCAAAGAATCAAATCGAGAGGATATGTGATCTAATAGGTTCTGAAGCTTACCGGATGAGCTGGTATCAACATTGAGTTGTAGTTCTGGTACCACTTGTTCCAAAATTTTAACTGATTTCTCAATGAGTCTCTTCTCTTCAGATTCTGATTGTGCTAACTCCTGACTAGCTTGTGCTTGGAGAGCAGTAGCAACAATCATCCTTTCAGCTAGAGACATTTGATTGAAAGGGTTGTCAAAATAGATATTAAATTGTGGAAAGCTCCATTGGCTTTTTATTTTTGATGTGTCAATTGCCATAACGATCAAAGTTTTCATTACCTTACCCTTCCCTTTATCTGTCATGATCCTTATTATTTCTATAAAATTATTAATTTATAATTAAATTAATTATGATTTAGTTAACCTTAAAATATGATTTATTATTGCATGAATTTTAATATATGTATTGATTTTATCTTAAATATAATTAAATAAGATATTATATTAATATTTAAAAAAATATTAACAATATTATATATATAAAAAAAATTATTTGAAACATATTTTAAATGAAAAAAATGCATTTTAATTAAAGATCACGATTTATTAAAAATAAAATTTCATTATTATATTTAGTGTCTTTATTTCATTTATTTTTTTTAAAAAATGTTTATATATATATTTGATGCATGCAATTAATTTAAATAAATAAATTAAAAAAAAAAATCTTTTGAGAAAAAGGAAAAGAGGAAAAGTTTCTATTAAAATACTATTTAGAAACTTATTAAATATTTTTATGTATACTTATTTCTTATTTTTTTTTTAAGGAAGGTGGATTTACGAATCAGGAGAGAAAAAGAAAAAGAATCACTTCTCTCGAATAGCATAGAAAGTTTTTTTTTTTTTTAAGATTATGCATGCCTGAATGAGGGACGATTATTGCATCTGTGACTAACTGTTAATGGAGGAGTTTTTCTCTATTGGAGAATTACGAAAAAATGAATCATTACTTTGAAACCCTGCTTCCATTACTGAAATACGTAAACAAGAGAAAACAGTGAGAAGAAAGGTAGCAAAGAGGGAGAGAAGGGGACTGCAAAAAGAAACATCTCTTATTATAGAACTGTTATTGATTACTGCATTAAGTTTACAAGATTGTGCAGGTTTCCATACCCTATTTGATTATCTTCTTGAGATGTGGTAAATGTTAGCGCGGCTTTTGCAGGGGCTCGTATGATTTTATAAGCTGCTAAATGCAGTTGGGTGGATAAACAAAGAAAAATCATATATTGGTCTTTAGTTTTATTCAAATACTCAAAATTAATAAATTTCTAAACATCTTTAAGTAATTAAATATCACTTACATTATTAAAATACACATATTTTTAATAAATGACAATATTCATATATGATTATAAAAATATATTCTATTTTTTTATTAGATACAAAATAAATATATTAAAATCATTTTGGGGATAGTTATCCATTCATTTACATGTATGTGTATATAAATTAAATACAAATAATTTCAAATCATTTTTACATAGATAATATATTAATTAGTATAATAAGTTGAATCTGCTTTTTGATTTTTTTTTAAAAAAGGGAACCTTTTTTCCTAAAAAATAGAACTTGTCATTTTCTCATAGTTTATCAAGTGATTTAAGACAAACTAATGCCACAAACTCCATCTAGTTCTAAGTTGCGAAAAAAAATCTCTTTGTGCACCTCAAAGTAAAATATTTCAAACTTAGGTATACCTTCAAACTACAGTGCGACATGTTGATCAAGTTTAGTTAACCTTTATATTCCACTTAACTCCACACACTCATTGATGTCCCAAATTAAAGACTCACGCATAGGTGAAACTGGTTCACAATTAGTAAGTGAATTATAACCTCATCAAACTAAAATACCTCACATTCACTTGTATACTCATTAAGTTCTTCGACACAAGGATACCCAACACATATTCTTATTAAATGCACTAATAGATTACCCCATTCTTGAATCATGTGCATGAATCAAGTTCATATATATATCATCAACATGCAAATTAGAAATTTAAGGCACTTTAAGGGAAAGACCAAACTCCTCATATTGACCCTTAAGCCCTCAAAATTGGAAATTTTAAACACTTAGAGACAACAAAGACCTAAAGAAAAGATGGAACACAACACTAATAATGATTGTTTAAGAAAAACTATTGATAACTTTTGTGGAGGGTTGATTATACTCGCCTCGGTGATGCCTTTATTTTTTTAGCTACAATATGAAATGTTTCACATGTCTAGGCATGAATTGGCCACCAGCTCTTACACAACTATGATCAAACCACCAAAAAATAATTATTAGAACAAGAAAATTATAGGTAATACAAGCATGATCCATGCTCATCCACATTTTCAATTATGCCATTGATCCTTGGAATGATATGATGTAAATTTTAAAGAAGGTTTGTATGTCCCTTTAAACTTGTAGGAGATAGAAAATATTTATAGCCCATACTTATAGTTTCAATTTAGTCATACACCACCTCAAGTGATTGAAACTAAAACAAAACGCCTAATCAAGATTTGTAGGCTTAAGCTCCTTTAGAAAAAAGTTTACCCCATACTCAAAAGATTGACAAAACATGTCAGTACAAACTAATAAACATGGCCTCTCTTCTTTAGGGATTTTAGGAAATGGAGTTACACCTTTTTTAAAATATAAAATTGACTCTCCCTTTTGCTTTATAATGCTTATTGGGTCTTTGACAATAAAGGAAAGGTCATCAAAACATGCATATTAGTTAATAAAGTATGCAATAAGATCCTCCTAGGAAGAAAAATGATAGTCTAAAGATCTTCTCAACCATTCATTTTCATACCCACATAAAGAGCTAACAAACAAATTCATCCACAAATATTCTTGTTCTATCTTAAACTATTCCATCAAATTAGAAAATGATTTACTATGTGCATAGTCTTGTGAATCATTATACCCATCACACTTAAGAAACTAGTTTTAGACCTCTCTTGAAATCGGACTAATGCTATTAGGTACCCAGAAAAAATATCCTTTAATAATCAGAATTAAAATTATTATTTATAAATGTATGTCAAAATTAATTTTATTTTATCATTCAAAGGATACCTATATGCAATATATAATTCATTTTTTGAGATTTTTAAAAAATGCTTTTTTGCTAGTTTCTTGACTAGTTGTCATTTTCTATAATGGAGCTATATTCATTATAAAAAAATTAAAATAATATTAATGAAAAATATATTATACTTTTAAAAATACTAAGATTTAGATAATTACAAAATAAATGGTATCGATGATTTTATCCAATCCAGCATAATGTGAGGTAAATTTACTTTTTTGTCAACATTTTGATAGCTATAGATGAGATTCTATTGATATTTAATCCTACAAGTTTTTTATTCAAGGGGTTTTTCTCTAACCCTCTTAAATCAAACCCTCTTTGATGGAACTCCTCTAGAATTAAATCATTATTTTTAAAATTATTAATTCAATGTCTGATTGTAAGTAAAATGTTGTTATATTTTTTTAGCTGTATAGAATAATTGTATATCATTGCTTATAAATGAAATGCTCTTGAACATTTGTGTCACTATTGTAAATGATTATATTTATACTTTTCCTTTTCTTACAATGACCTATCTTGAGATGCATTTTTTGATTGAATGGATTTAAGTGCATCTCAATCAACACATTTCTTCTTTAAGTATGCTATATATGATCTATTATTAAATTAAAGATTGTTACTATTATTACGAGACATTGGATGTCTTCTTCTTTGCCATGTTTTGATTCGATAAAAGCGGGATAAGCCCATACCACAAAAAGATGCCATAGGGGCACGCTGAGGGAAGAGCTCACAAGTAGTGAGATGACCTAGAAAACACCAAAGAAGGAAGACCCTTTTTTGAAAAAAGCTTTTGACAAGATCCATAATTGACGGGAATGAAAATCTCAGACACACAAATCTACATAATTAGAACAAAGGGGTTTAGGAATGTACCCCTAACCATCCTTAACAACCACCCTTAAGCTGGGAACAAACCAGCCAAGGGGACAAACAACAACCACCAAATTTTGGAAGGCTTTCTGCAACCTTTTGTCAAAAAGGTAAATAAAGAAACCAACATAGGCCACCTCAATAAGCCAACTGTCAACATAAACATTGGGGAACAAAATCCCTATAAGGAACAAAAAAGGAGAGAAGGCCCTAGATAATAAACCAAAGTTGAAATGATCCTACACTTGCATAACAATAAACACCACCAAAATCCTTATCAATAAGGAAGGGGGTGCAAAACACCAGTCTCTTAGAGGGGAAGACAAGATTATTCCATCCAAAATACCCATAGCACCAAAGGAGACCCCCCTGTTCAGTAAACCTCTCAATAGGGCCAACAGAATAGAACAGAAAAGCCCAAATCCACAATGCACAAAAAGTATGTAGAAGGATCCAAATGGTTGAGGCCACAACCAACCACATAGCACCCATCACCAAACTAAACCCTTGGGAAGGAGAAACCGCTATAATATTTTAGAGAGGGGGGGGGTGACATAGTTGACAAAGTCACCAAAAATTTAACCCTAGTAGAATGATCAGTCACTACATACTAACAATCTCCCATTTGGAAACTGATCAAGCTCCACACCAAAAAATCTCCCACTTGGAGACTGATCCTAGAAAAACACGATTGCACTTGTAGCTCCCATTGGATTAGTGTATCTGGACTTGGCTTGTTTCTCATTTCCACTAAATTATCACATGTTAAGGCCAATAGAAACTAGGAATTTTTTTTTTTTTCTCAAGTTACATCCTTTTTTAACATTATTATAGAATTTGGAGAAGGGTGGATATCCTTGCCAATGAAGGGGTTAAATTGGAGAAGGGCGTCAAATATATAGGGGAAGATCACACCAAGTGGGAGATTAAGGAACAATTATATTTTGATTGCCTTAATGGATCAAGCTAATATCATGATTGATTTTTGGGGAACGAGTACCAATGATAGATTTTGGGGGCAGATGAACTACCAGATGATGAGTGTTTCTCGGCATCATAACCAAGATCATATGTGGGCGAAAGGTAATTGTAATAATAGCTGGGTTCATATGAACATGAGTGGCAATCTCAAAATTGTGAAAGACTCTTTACAAGGGGAAACCAGAATTTTACCCACGGGCCGAGAGTTGTAACAGAGGATATTGTTACCTGGAAAATAGAATGGGAGGCAACCTTAACAGGAATGAACCTTCAGGTTGTGAGCAGTGGAAGAGAGAAATAAAGGTGTGGAGAAGGCTCCATAGACACAGTTTCACTAATTATATGGAGCAGCTCCATGGTAGTAGAAACTCTGTGTCTCACGGGTTCGCTAAAAGCTAGAGCAATGACAAGGCTACCCTGTTTGGGGAAATCTGGTAAATCGATGAAAGTTTGATCTTGGAGGTCACGAGACTCAAGATGGAGGGGACAAAATTCTATAGGGATAGAAAGTATGTTGCTGAGGCCTTCAAAAATTTCCCTAAGACAGAGGACGAGAAGGGCAACTTGGCAAAGAAGGACAACATATCATACTTCACCCCCCAATAGGTTAAACCTTTCTGGCAAAAATTTCTTAGGGCTTTAATGGAATATTTAACTATGGATGGCAGGTTTATGAAAATTTACAATTATCATTTCGCCATCCTAAACCATTTCCACCATGGGGCTAAAATATATTTGCCCTTCTATTTAGCCTCTTCTCTAAATGAGAGCCTGGCCGACCATATTAAAAAACCCAGCTCCTACCCTCTTGCGCACCAGGGACTCATTCTGCTAATTTATGAATATATGAAGGATAAGACTAGGGCTACCAAGGATGACCCTTTAATCATCAATGCTCAAATTTCTGAGAAATGCATAGACTCTGATTCGACTAGGGAGACCAGCAACCCTACCCATAAAAAAAGGAAGGTTGAAATTGTGTAGGAAGAAAAGGATGTGCTTTGTGAGGAAGAAGAGGGAAAGAATAAGGAAAATATTTCTGAAATGGAGATTAACAAGGAGGAGAATTATGGGGAAGGAGAGGAAGGGGGCAATTCTGAGAATCGTCAACCTAACCCTGAAGGCTCGAAAACTGAGAAAGAGGCTCTGAAGCCTAAGGAAGGTGAAAAGCCTAATGTGGAGGAGATGGAATAGAGCAAGGATTCTGCGGACACCATTCTGGATACTACCCGCAATTATACCCTTGAATTCTTCAATTTTCAGAAGTGGGTGGTGGAAAACATTACCAGCATGCAGGGTAAACAAAGGGAGCTGGAAGTTAAGATCAATAAGTTGATCAACATGTCCGACTCTAGGAAGCAGCACGAGGAGAAGGAGAATAGTGAAGCGGAGGAGGAAATGGAAATGGAACACTGGCTAGAGAAAGATTTTATAAAAGGTGACCTGAAACATCTGGAGGATGTCATCAAAATAATGAAGGAACAGGTGGAGGAGGATAAGGACAATGTCAATGCCCGGATGGCTAGAAAAGAGAAAGCCTTGAAAAGCCTTATGGACCATAGCCTCTAGGTTCTTAAAGTCTCCTCCCAGAACATGAATGCGCTGGTGAATCATCTGGAAAAGAAAAACCAGGAGAAGAACCTGGTAGTTATTGAAGATGCTCCTACTTCTAGCCTAAGCCACCAAACCCCTAGGCGCAGAACCAGGTAGACTACAACGGAGAAGGATATGAAGATGAAAGAAAGCCAGATTGCTCAGGAAAATACTGACTTGAGGGAAGCAGCTAAGGCAATGATGCTTTTGGTGCAAGATGTAGAAGAAACCATGAAGAATTTCTAAATTTATGTTTATGCTGGACTTGGGGCCAATTTCTTTCTGGCATCTTGCTATCCTTTCCTCTGTTGCTGGTCTTTTTGCTGGTTTTTTGCAGCCATTGTGTTTTGTTTCTTTCCTGAATATCTTTCTTATGTAACTAGGTTTCGGGTCCCTTAAAACTTGTTTTTAATTAATCAAAAACATTATTATAGAATGTTAGTTAGTGTATATCTTTTCCAGCTACATCTTTCCATCATCTAAAATTGATCATATGAAATTGAGTTGTATATGTTTATTTTTAGAATGTAGGGTTGAGTTCTTTGCAATATGAATGACATGAATCCCTCTATGTTTTCCAATTAGTTGCTTGGCAACTTTGTTAACACTTGTCACCATTGATTCTAAGGTTGTGGCAACCAATGCATCATGTTGGTGTTATGAGTTCTTCAATGTAGATACTAGTTGAGAAATAGTGACTCTATTTTGCACTAGATGACCTAATAAATTGTCTTGTGAGTTTTTTGGAGGGTTTTTTAGAGAAATCTGAGGGTTATCCTATGGGTCTTCCTTAGGGTTATCACAAGGAAAATTTTGTTCATCGCAAGTGTTTTGAGAATCTAATATCAATTTTTAAAAATATTAATCAAAACATAATTGTCAAATTTTAAATAAAAACCAATTAAAATGACCCACTTGCTAAGAGGTTTTTCTTTTTCGGGAGGCTTTTTGTCTTTTTCTTGCCGGCCATGAGTTTAAATGACCCACTTGGTTGTTTTAAAAAAAAATATAATCACGATCAGGTCACTTATATTTTAAAATATCAATTGTTGTTTTATAACAAGTTTAATGTATATGAGGTTTTAATTCTTAAACCTTGTACTCGTTAAGGTTCAAATTTTTGAGTTGTATTGCATTTGTTTTATTTAAATTTTCAAGTAACCCAAATGTGTTACCTGGATTTTTTTTAAGTGAGTGGCCACTTTTTGTTCACCATCCTAGTGCACATAATCATTTTGTTGTTTATACATTATAAATCTATAAAGAAATTTGTGCTAGGGGAGTGATTGAACTTGCAATAAAATATAACATGTATTGGAAGGAAGATTGGGTGTCAATTTCAAGAAAAATGAAATGCCTCAAAGACCACCTTCAATAAAGCTAAAATGCTAAGAAAAATTGGGAAATTAAAAAGGTAAAGGCAACACTAGATGAATGTGGTAGCTAAAAGAAATTGGAATCATTTCCTTCCAATCATCATGTAAATTCAAACCCAAGAAGGCAATGCATAATGATTATATTTGGCAGTTTCAAAAAGAAAAGGTGATCACATTTTTTTAAAGACTCACATAAATAGAAATTCTTTGTGTTAATCATTTGTTTGATTCTTCTTATAAGCTTATATCGCCCTATTGGGTTTAAATTTTTGTGTGTATATGTAACATGCTACCTTATAGCATTGGGGTTAAATATTCTACTAAAGAGGAAATTTTTTAACATATTTATGAGATCCCTCTTCAAGAGCTTTACTTTCAAATGCAAATATTAGTTAGTCACAAAATTGTTCTTGACACAATTATTATGTTCCTTGTAAGTAGATTTATTTAGTAAGCTAGAAAATAAAGTTGGAAATGGTGCCATCTCATCTAGACTTTTCATATGAATAGTGAAATAGTGGAAAGTGCATTGACAAAGTTAGCTTATTTTTTCTCATTAATTATGGTCACACGTGTCTAGTTCTTGGATGCACATCACCATTCCTACCACGTGACACTATTGATTCTCTTGGTTTTGTGGCAAATGATTGACTTCATCCTGAGGTTTTCATCATAAATATTTGGAGATATTTCCTTATAAGTCCTTCATAGATATGGATCAATGGGAGATAATATACTTTCAAGTTTCAAATTCTTTCCAAAAAACAATTAAGATATTAAAGCTATGAGATTTCCACAATCCATTTTATATTTCTAATGTATTTTTTCTGGATTCGATTGTATGTATATTTTTCCCATCAACGTTTTGAATCACACTCCGTGATTCATCATCAAGATGAAAAGAATTCCCAAGACATGAAAGATTTTGTGCAGATTTGAGACAAAATATAAAGAGGAGAGGGGTGGGGGAGGGCACGGGGAACAAGGAGAGAGGAAAGAGAAAAAGAAAAAAGACCACCTGAAGGATGGGAGACCTAAAAAACTCCTAGGAATAACCACCCAAAGAAAAGAAAAAAGGAAAGCCAAGCAACACAATCAAAACCACTAAAAAACAAAAAAGAAGAAAAGAAATTGGGACAAAAAATATAAAACTAAATGAATAAATATACAAATATAAATATATATATAAATACATAAATGTATATAAGCATATGCATATACTGAAAGACAAAAACATAGAAACATATAAGAATATATATATTTACAAATACCAAAAGACATGAGCATATAAAAATATACATATGTTTATGTCTATATGCGAAAATATACTTGAAAATATACAATTATGTAAATAAACCAAAGGGGGACAGGGAGACGCACAAATGAAAAAGAAAGAGGAGGAGAAGTCAAGGAGGGGGGCGAGATGACGCTGGAGGGCAAAAAGCAGAGGGTGCCATGAGATACTGAGGTTTAACCCATCATCTCAATTAAGATTGGATGGGTGATGAATGATAGCAATGGCCTCTTTAACTTTCCTCTTGAAAAAGTTGTTCTCCCTACACAATACCTAAGTGTCCTCCAAACAGATATGATGCTTGGTAGTTGATGAATGCTCAGCTAAGGCTGATTTGAGGGCATGTTCATGCTTAATGTCGACACTATGCTCTTTTATTCGAGTCATGAACGAATGACATGTTTCTCCAATGTATGGAGTTCCACAGGAGCATACAATCTTGTATACACCTGACTTTGAAAAGGCATAGTTGAAATCATGTGAAATCATAGTGGTCTCATACTGCATTTTCATAGTTCCCTTACCTCCTTGGGAGTGAAATCATAGTGGTCTCATACTTTATACTAGCCGATCCAAGCTTATAAAGTCTTAATCTTACATATTGAGGTCTTAATTCTATTATCGAGAGGTATTATTCCATGTTGAGAGATTTATTACAAACGGAATCATCTTGTGTTTCTCATGAATAATAGTGCATAGGTTTGGAGGTTTTTGATTCCTATAAATGAATAAATTAGTTAAGATCAATAGAAACTGATAAGATATATATATTTTGATGACCATAATCGAGAGATCTTTCCTTTTCTTGTGATCCTTGTAGGGAATTATATTTTCTTAGACCCTAATCAAGGACACTAATCCTCTTACCTTTTACTCATGAATATGTCATCTCTTGAGAATTCATAGATAGGGAAAGGAATGACCTTAGATTCCTTTAATATTGTTAATAAACACATAAGTTACATCATCAATTTATAAGGAACATGACTTAGTTTTCAATGTATATGAATATCTGCCTACTTGTTAGAGAATGACCTTAGATTCCTTTATCATTGTTAATAAACATATAAGTTACATCATCAATTTATAAGGAACGTGACTTAGTTTACAATGTATATGAATATCTGCCTACTTGTTAGCTCCACTTACAAATTTTATTTATTACTTCATGACATGGTCAATATGAGTATCTTGATTTTGTATTAGTAATTGAAATGTTCCCTCATTATGATGAGGAGAGGTTGTTAGCTCCACTTACAAATTTTATTTATTACCTCATGACATGGGCAATATCAGTCTATTGATTTTGTATTAGTAATTGAAATGTTCCTGCATTATGATGAGGATAGGTGTAATGTTTATGGAAGAATATTAAAGCAATATATATGTTATCATTTGACATTTATATATTATGGTTGCATAATGATCTACAATTCAATGAGCAATTGACTTATTCATTAACTTCAAATTTGCCTTTGTGGAATAAATGTGATCAAGATAGAGTTGAGATCTCATGACTTTATATTGATAAGAAAATGTTGTTGCTTCTTTTTTTCTGTATATATGTTATATTCATTTTATGTATGAAATGTTCCTGCATTATGATGAGGAGAGGTGTGATGGTTATGGAAGAATATTAAAGCGATATGTATGTTATCATTTGGCATTTATATATTATGGTTGCATAATGATCCACAATGCAATGAGCAATTGACTT
The DNA here is from genome assembly GCF_030272615.1 of Cryptomeria japonica. Lineage (NCBI taxonomy): Eukaryota > Viridiplantae > Streptophyta > Pinopsida > Cupressales > Cupressaceae > Cryptomeria > Cryptomeria japonica. The sequence goes on along the minus strand of NC_081411.1, from coordinate 71,887,276 downwards.
ATTCATTAACTTCAAATTTGCCTTTGTGGAATAAATGTGATCGAGATAAAGTTGAGATCTCATGACTTTAGATTGATAAGAAAATGTTGTTGCTTTTTTTTTTGTATATATGTTATATGCATTTTATATATCATGATATCATTACACTAGTGTTAGAATGTGGATATACCATTTTGCACAATTTCCAATACTCTTGCCAGTATCAAATTGCTAGTCTTCCTCGTGCTAGGCTGGGCTGGGTATCTTTTCGTGTCATGAAAGATCCTAGGGAAGTGTAACTACTTCGTGGTAGGGTGAAAACACACTCCGGCAATGTTCTCGCCCGTGATGTGGAAAGTCATCATGTTTTGGTCCTCATACATTTATTGTTTGAGACCTTGTGGTTTAGAGTAAAGGTATATGTTTCCTTATATTTATCCTGTTGTCAGCTTATGTAATTTGACTTTATATGTTGAAATGTAATTTCTCTTCTTTAACCTTGTATATCTAAACACGTGGCAATGATTTATTCTTGATTATTTGTATTTTGTGAATTATGTTATTATGGTGGTCATTACATTTTCCAGTTCCTCCTGTTTTTCTTCTTCCTTTTTATCAACTTCAACATGTCAGGTTTTGTCTCCTTTGGGTGCCTCTTGTGCACCGATGTCACCACTTGGTGCACCAACCTCTACCTTGGCTGATTTATTATTCTCCTTAACAAGCTCAACCTCTACAGAATCCAAAATAAGTTGCTCTACAACATCCAGAGTGTCATCCTCCTTATTTACATCACTTACCGGAGGATTCTCTGACTGAGTGGCTTCATCTTGTGAAACAGTTTCTACTAGCAAAATTCCTTTTTATTTGCTAGCAAAATTAATCTATCAATTTCTTCAATAGTGATACTGGTGCAAATTAATCTATCAATTTCTTCAATAGTGATACTGGTGCACTGATTAACCAGTTCGCTTTCCTTTATTTCTTTGTCCATCTGACTTGCAGACTTTCTTCTAGCCTCAATTATACTATATAAATCTTTTGGAAGATATTTTTCTAATTCAATCAATGCTTTACTAAATACATCCATGTACAAAACTACAACTTCCTCAACCGTGGGGGTATTTAATAGTCGAGGCCCTATGTATTCTATATTTTCATAATATACATAAATGTTCTTCAAATTTCCATCTTTAAAAATTTCATCTATTAATTCTTGAGTAGACAAAGGAGGAATAATATGATACTTGGTTTAGGAGGTCTCCATCTTACTTGATTCAATTGCCTCATCCAAGTCAGATTTTATCTTCTTTCCTCGCTTAGGCTAGCTTTCCAGTACAGGATCAGACTTTGCCTTCTTCACCTTCAGCCCTTTCTTCTCAGCACCGGATTACTCTTGCAAACTCTCCTTTCTTTGGGGCCTTGGGAATGTCTGCATTTGACTCAGTTTCAGATGCCACCAGAGAAACTGCTACATACTCCCTTTGGGGTTTCTGCTTCTTCCTCATAACACTTTTACCTTTAGCAGATGAACCAGAGGTTTTTGATTCCATAGGAGGTGTCTTCACCAGAGCGAGAGAAGACCTTATCACCTTCATTTTGATTGGAGCAGGTGCAGTCTTTTGTTTCTTCACCTTTTCAATTGCATCCCTTGCAGCCCTAACTTTTTCTCAAGGGTAACCTTCCTCAACAAGGATTTCCTCCACTATCTTAGCAACCTTTTTTGTCCTAGCCAGTTTGGCAAACTTGGTGTGTAGTTCCATTGATTTTTCTTTGCAAGTTTTGAACCTTTCTTCTTTGGAGTCTACCAAAGTGTTTAGCAGGTGTTGTACGTAGGCATCCAAAGTTGTTGCATCAACCTCATAGCCCATAGGCGTGATCCACACCGTCCAGGGCTCAACTGCCTCCATGAGACATTCATCTTTATTTACCATGAAACAAATTGTACCCTCATATTTCTTCACAATTTCCTTGGGGATTTTGACCCTCTGCTTCATCTTGTCTTGAAAATTCTTGAAGAATGTCCATAATGTAGCATTTTGATTGTCTCTATTGCCAAGTCTGTCAAGACCCTGCTTTATCTATTGGGCCACTGGTCTATCAAAATCCCAATGCACTCTACCGGTTCTAGTGATCTGATTCAAAAAATAAAGTGCCAAATAAATAACCAAGGAACCAAATTTGAAGACATGCTTTCTATCTTACTTAATTTTCTTCAAATTTATCATCAATTCCTCCAACAAAACACTACACAGATCATAATGAGCATCTTCCTTAACCATCTAGTAGACTGCATGGATGTTAGTGTCGGATATAGAATTTAGTTGGTTAGATTGATACACCTAATAACCTATAACCATTGCAACAAACTTAACATCATCTTCCTTGATTGTGTTGATCTTCATTGAATGCCCATCAAACTCTGCACTAGTTATCTTGTTCATGATAGGGTTTGTGCTTTGCATAGCCCTGACTTTTCATTGGTTTGATTCAAACAAGTTACCACCCTAATTTCTTATGAAGTAATCTTGTAGGGTTGGTCAAGCCATATAAACTCAGTAGGAATTCTACTCAACACATACCTCACCCATTCATTTTCATCGAATGATAGAAAGTTTACGAATTGAGTGAAACCCTTTCTCTACAACTACACAAATTCCATCTTGGGGTTTTTGATTTCATCCATGATGTTGTCGGTATAAAATTCCAAGATATCCTTAGTGTCGATTTCTTCGATCTCACAGTGAATATAAGCCCGCACATCATTTACATGAAAAACTCCATGCCGAATGGAAGAGAAGGATCTAACTAGGTCGACCTCCATGGATTTGTAAGGGTGATTCTTGAACACAAGACGGTTTCTATCCTTGACCTCAACAACCAGTGGAGTAGCAATGGAAGAAGAAGAGGCCATTTGAAATTTTTGAAAAACCGAACTTAGAAATGCTCTTTGAAATATACCTCAATTGACTCTCAAATGTCCTAGATCACTCACTGGATCACTTGTAGCTCTCTAATCGCCTTGTTTTGTAGCTCAAAAACACTATTTGCAAAGTGAATAATAACTCTTGTATTTGCCCTTTTATCTTTGCAAACCCTAATTTCACTTTAAAATAAATGCACCTCAGATATCCAACCGGATGTCCTGCGCAACTACCGGATATGTCAAAATTAGCCATCTAAATTTCGGATATCAACTGAAATTCATTTCCTACCATCCATAATCCATCGACTACATATCTCATCAAGGGGTACTACAAGATTTGCATGAGTTTGCCTCCCCCTAAGGCCAAAATCCTTAGTGACCGGATGAAGGTTCTACACCGGATTCAGGTATAGATCTACCATCTACCTTAGATTCATCCTTCTTTACCCATATCTTCTTATTTTGATCTCTGATCTCATCTACCTTTACCTTTCCCTTTTCATCTGATTTATTCTTGTCTACTAGAGAACTGTTTTTTCTTTTGCAGTACTTTGCGATGTGATTGGTTTTTTTGCATGCTTTGAAAACAACATTGTTTTGCATAGGTTTGAAGTTCATCTAATTTGGTCTTGTCCTACATTGATTAGAGATATTTTCAAACATTCCACAAACATAGTATCTTTTATTCTGAAATTATTCATTACTGCTCTACACATATTTGACTTGTGTCCAAAGTTATTTCCTATGAAACACTAATTGGTAAAGGTAGGAACATTATTCATATTGTTCATCATATTGTTACTGTTCATCATTCCATTATTCATCCTACTTTTTCATTGACTCACCATATAACCAAACTTATTGCAAGTAAAACATCTACCATTGAATTTATGAGAATTAGGTTGTCTTACCTGAGGATTCTCGCTCTTCTTTTGATTAGGTTTTGCATTGCCTTGTCTAGATCTGGAGGATTAACCTTTCTCAAATCCTAGGCCTCGCATATCCTTTCCACATCTCTGATTTTCCAGCATCTCATCAAGCCTTGCTGAAATAGCTTTGAATTTGTCTTTGTGTTCATTGACAGTAGCAAGTGGATCCCTCAAAGTAGCAATCTGTGTTTCAAGTTCTTGACTATTATTCCTTGATTGTGTCAACTCAAGCTTGAACTGATTATTCTCATAGGTAAGCCTGAAGCATTCATTAGTTCTTTCCTTCAATGATTGTGCCAGATTCTCTTCATTCTTCTTTCGGTCCTTAATTTCTTTGGTCAACCTCATCACAATGGATTGCATCTCATTCTTAAAAGTACCATTTTCTCTCTCAAGCTTGTTAACTTCATCAGCTTTGTCCTGATATTCCATGATCTGATCTTCTTTCTCCTTCAGCTTGTCCATCAATTCCTTCCTTTTCTCTCTACAGACACTTGCTTGATCCTTCAACTCACTAATGAATTCATCAACAGAATTCAGGTTCTTCTTCAAGGTATAGATCTCATTTCTAGTTGCATCAAGATCCTCAAGTGACACATTGAGTTATCTCTGAAAACCAGAATCCATTGGATCAATCTCCTAGATCTTCCTCAAGTGGTTAAGCTTCATCAAATGAACTAGGTTTTGATACCAATTGTTATAATAAGTGATCTATTGGAAATCAAATCCACAAACTTATTTTTTATCCACTGGTTAGCAATGCATAACAAAAAAGAACATAAACAAGCAACAAATAAATCACAGATCCACAACACTAGAATTTTTACATGGAAACCCGAAAAGGGAAAAACCACGGTGGGGTGGGCAAGTGCATGGTAATGAGTCACAAATTCATGGAAGTCTGCATGTTGGAAAACACGCTCTTATAAACGGGGGGCCGTTTATGCTTCAGGCTCCCAAGCCGAAAGGTAACAGGGGTCTGAAGCAAAAATAAATGGGCCCTCATTTTTTTCTAAAACGGGGGCTCGTTCTGTGGAAGTTGATTCCACAACCTGCCACTTGGCTCGGGATTAGGCTTGGGATAGGCCTGGGATGGCCACATCTGAGACATGGACCTGCAAATTCAAATCTCCATGAATGAAAGCACAAATATGAACTTTTGAAATAGTTTACGTGCCTCTAATCAAAGAATTTTTATACGAAATTAAAACCCATTTTAGATTATACTGTCTAGATTCTAAATATTTTTCATTTAATTTATACTAAATCGGGTCCATAAATTTGAAATATTAACTAATTTTGTTAATTTAATAACTTTTTTATTTTAATGAATTTTGGAAAAAAAATTATGTCATCAATCTACACCAAAAAAATTTGTATTTAAAAAAAAAAAAAATCAAAAAATGTTAAGTTTACGTCAAATTATGTGGGTCATACACATCAAATTTTTAAAAAGATAATTATGGCCACTAAAAAATTAATTAAAAAAAATATTAGAAAAAAAATAATAGAAAAATATGTTCATCAATCTTCAGTGTGTTACAAACCATTTCCCAAAACGGTTTGAGAAAATAATTTTAATTGTGTCAAAAAGTGTGGGTCGTACACATGCATGGTATGGTCCTGAAATAGGCATTTTTAAAACATAGTTTTTAGAACTCCATTCCAAACATTATTTTTTATCATGTGGGTATTAAAATAAATTACATATTTGGAAAGTACACTCAGAGGGATATCTTTTATATTATTGACTTTTTCCAAGATTCAATCTCTAAGTGTTTCAAAATTTAAGCTCTAATGAGACAAAATCTGAAAATCAGGGAAACCAATTCCACTTTTTGGCCAAAAAGTGGACTCATCTTCTTGCATTCACCCAGGTTGTGACCCACAATATTCATATACTATGGCCAAGAGTACATAAATATTACATAGATGGGGAATGCACTTGCATTCAGGCTCACTGCTCAATTACAATGACCCAGAAGGCTACAACCTTCAAGGAAGTCTCACTGACTTACAATTTGATTACAATGAGAAAATACAATGAAATGAACTCTGAAATAACATCTGATAATGCCTGAATGAGTTCCGGTTAAGCACAAGATCTGTGATTGTCCTCGCTCTGCAAATACTTCGTTTCTATCTTAGTCAGCTACTGGATTATCTGTAAACTAAATGCACACATGAAGCTATGCTCAATCATACCAAAACGGATCACCACAATAGCATTACCACGATAACCAATCACCAATTTGATCATATATATTCGATCATATTAAAAAATAATCTCCTTCAGTTGGCCTCAAGAAGTGTAACGTGTAGCAACAAGTTGGATTCAATCATGAACAAAACATAGCACCGGACCAATAGAATATTGTCACACACTTCCTAAGAATCTTTCCATTCAACAAGATCACAAAATCAATCACCAAAATCACCATAATCATCAAAAATCTTTCCGGACTAAAACATCACTGAGATAGCCCTGAATTACCATTTAACTTTTTCTTCTAGATAAGATGAATCATGATCGCCAAATCGAATCACTAAGAAGAGTTGCCATCAATGACAACCCTAAACCATAAATCAAGCATCATAAATCACCGGATGAGTGTCAATTACCAACAGAGTTTGATTAGGACATGGAACTAGAAAAGTTTGGGGATGCAATTGAATGACTTAAGGGGATGTAATTATTGTATATTGTTCTCAAGACAATGTTAAATAGATTAAATTTAGATCTATATAAACATCTAATCTATATAAATATCATAAAATAAAATTCTAATCTATGATCTCTATATATAAATCATACAATTATATTTTGTATTTACCTATAAGTTAGTTTGTTTTACTTTAGAACTATTTTATTTTTTATAGATTAATAAATAAATATGCGTTCTAAATATTTTTTGTTAGCTTAGTCATATTGTTACACTCTATCACCACTACAAACTACACCTCTCGACGTAATTATATGTTTGAAACACCCATCTTACATAAAATATGTATAATAACAATTGTAGACACCTAAAAGTTGCACAAAAAATTAAATTGAATTTTATTCATTTAATTATCCCTATTTTTTTCAATTAATTAAATTAATTAATATCCCTATTCTTCTAAATTAGGTTATTAATCAAATTAAAGATTTGATTAATATTTTCATTCTTCTATCCTAGTCATTTAATTAAATTTACATTTAATTAAAATATCCCTCATAGCCATTTAATTAAATTCACATTTAATTAAAATTCCCCCTCTAGCCATTTTAATTAAATCTACATTTAATTAAAACCCCTTTTATATTTATATAAATCTAAATTTATTTAAAAATCCCCCTACTTGCAAAATCCTACAAATGCTAGTTGCAACCAACAATTAAAATAAATAAATTTTATTTTAATTAGGATCCTTTTCCCTCATCCACTTGCAAAATCCTACATCTCCCATTTGCCTCCTAAAGCCCTTCTAGATTCTTCTAAACCCTTTTAATTAGCCTAATCATGTCCTTTCCATAAATTTGAGGTCACTTCTCAAATTTGGAAGAAAGTCTTCTAAATGCATTTAAGACTTTATTTCCTTCAACAAGCTGACTTGTTGAGTTCCCCAAATTTGGAAGGACTCTTAAAAATTTGTCCCCAAAGTCTTCCTAACCATTAATGGTTAACTCAACCTTCGCACATGGTTAGAGACTTTCTCTCTAACTTAACCTTCATGTAACTCAAGAGTCTCATCAAGCACTTATGGCTTTGACCCTAGTTATCCTATTAACCCTTGCACAAGAGTTTACCCCTTGGGTAAAGGCTTTATTTTATTGGTTATCCACTAACCTAACCATAACCTTACCTCCTAAGGTAACCTTCAAGTTTCCTCAAAAATTTAATGCCTCTTATATCTCCTCTCAAGCCCTCTCAAGGTGACATTTTTCAACTTGAGATTGGACTGAATCCCTCACATGGATTGATAACTTTCAATCCTAGACCTTATTGAGATTATTCAATCTCAACCCTCCATTGCCCTATTTTTCCTATAAATAGAGCCCATTCCTTCTTCAAAATAATCAAGTCTTTTGTGCATCAAACTTATAATCATTTTGCAGGTTAAGGAACTCTCTTTGTTATCTTCAAACACTGAACATTCATCTCATAGCATTTTAGTTTCATTTAGCTTAAATTTATATCCTTTTCTAGCTTAATTAACTCATCTAATAGCATTTAATCTTCAATTTGGAATTAACCTAGTTTCATATCTTCATCATCTTGAGCATTTAGTCTTGCATCTTGCATTTTGTCTTAATCCATCATCTTAGATTTCACTAGGATCTTAGTTGCATCCATTTTGATCCTAGAATCATTTAAATCTCATTCTCTAGGTTGTCATCTTGAGGATCAAGTGCTCTTCCAAGTGAGGGCCACCTTGAATCTTAGAGATCTTTAGAGATAGAGGAGCATGGAATGATTTTAAAGATTTTAGATTCATTTAACTTGTTTTGATTGATTTCTAACTCTAATACAATGTTTAATGTGTGTTTTTGAGATGTTTTCCCCTATTGCAGGCTGATACCACATTCCAGGCATACAACAATAATGTTGGTGTAATTATTTATTCTTATAGGATATAATTACACTTTAGTTAAGTTGACTTGGATAATGCATCTCATCGTAGTTTGGATATGAGACACTTAGGGAAGTGTGCACATAGGGATGATGCTTGTAGGAAAAATTCCACCTTTTTTGGTCTTATCTTGCTGTTACATTCCACATTTGGTGGGTGATCCACCTCTTGTGGAATATTATTTTATTTCTCCTACTCACCCCTACTTTTTCTTAAATACCCTTGTTTCTCATTGAGCCACATGTCATGATTGTGTGGTCACATATCTATTTGGCCTTGTCTATATAAGCATGCCCATATTCATTGTATTGGTTAATCCAGTTGATCACTTTTGCTTATAGACGAGAATACAGTTTGTTCTTGTCAAACTATTGTCTCTCTTTTGTGTGCTTTTCATTGTGCCCTTGATCTTGGCAAAATATCACATGGTATCAGAGCCATTGGGGCTTCATTGATTGGTTTTGGGAGACATCTTGGAAGGCTTCTAATTTTGGATCTGAGGTACTGCACATTTTAGAGGCATCTTAGAGTGTTTTCAACCTCACCATTGCACCTGAGAGGCCGTTTCCATAAAATTCGAGTATAAACTCACCCTATTTTGACGAAAGTCAAATTTTGTGTGTTGGAGGAATTTTTTACCCAATTCGGGTAGTACGGTACAAATTTTGAAAAAAAAAAAATTTTGCGAAAAAATAAAATAAATTTTTTTGATTTATTTAAAAAAAATTATTCGCAAATTTTTTTTTTCAAAAAATTCGTCGAGGGGGCCATTACCCCACCTCAACCCGTATTGTATGACTTGCGACTGCAGTATCTGGCGTCCTCTCGGCTCGGCGGCGTTCACCTGACCTCGACCACTGCCCGTCGACTCCACTGCTCCCAGCGGCCCCGTGTAGCTCCAACCGCAACCACCCGCGTCCCTGTCGACCGCGAACTCATGCCAACTCTCGCTAACCAACCACCGGTGACATCCTGCCAACCCTACAGCCTCGCCAGCCCCGACCACCGCTGCGATTGCCTGCCGACCCGACCATTCTCGTCGGCCCCGACCATCGCTACTAGCCTCGGCTCCTACCATCGCTACTAGCCTCGGCTCCTACCATGCGCCCATGACCTCTCGCCAACCTCCCTCTGGTGGACCCACGTTTGCCACATGGCAGGTGGCCACTGTCCCGTGGGCAAGACACTCTATGACACATCATCGTCATCATATAGTACAGTCTCGCACAGTCAGTTGCCACGTCATCTATCCATACAACCAAGGAGAAGGGTGCGATTACCATTTTAATAGTCATACGACCATCAAATTTAACATAGTGAATTGCTAACATCAGCCTGCATTAGCACTTTTTTGAAAATTTTAGACCCCTCTCTATTGAATAGTTTGATTTTTTGGGTCAACTTTGGAGGCCCATAACTTGCTCAATTTTGCTCCTTTTTGGGTGCAATTTTTTTTATTTTGGCTAATTTTTTGTGCTCTCCATAGTGGTGTGGTTATTTCTAATTTTGGTGAACAGGTTTTTCATAATTTTCAGATTCTCTCAGTAGTACCTGTCCAATCCTCAATTTTTCATCTTCAAAGGCTTCGTTTAGGCTCATACGACCTCCTTTTTCAAGTGTCAAATTTTTTAAAGTGCATATTTTTTCATCTACTTTCATAATCTGTCATCAGTTTGCAGAGATTGTGAGTGGATATTGTACTTTCAAAAATTAGTCTTTTTTGGCCTACTTGGTACTTGTAATTTGTTTGCATCTTAGTTTAGATCTCTTGAATTATCAGTTTGAGTCTCCTTTGACCTCTTTGAGGTAGTTGTAAAGTTGAAATCAGAAGTCCACTTTACTATTTTTTGCAAGTAGCCCATTGTACACGCACTAAGTATAAAGTGCCAAATCATCATTTTGGGAGGGCTTCTTTGATTGAGTGAATTTGGGGGGGTGTCTTGTGTGATTGTGCCTCTCTTTCCTTGTGCTCTTTCATTTTTGTTTCTATGATTCCTCTTAAATTTCCACCTTTAACTCCACATAACTATGCATCTTGGAAAATAAAAGCATGGAGCAAACTAATGGAAAAAGGACTCACGCATTACATAAATGGAACAATAGCAGCACCAACTAATCCTAATGCTCAATTAGAATGGATCACTAAAAATTTCATGGCTCTTGGAACTTTACGTAAGTATGTATCAGATGACCTCATTTTTCACATTGAGAAGTGTTCTATAATCAAAGAGGCTTGGGATGTCTTTCAAAAGTTGTATGGTCAAGTTGATGAAATCAGAGGCTACAAGATTTACAATAAGTTCATCAACTTGGATCCCAAGAGTTTTGATACAATCCAATATTATGTCACCAAAGAAAATGAGCTAAGAGAAAAGCTGAAGGATTGTGGAATTGACAAAAATGATGCTCAGTTGATATTCAACTTGTTGGACAAGCTTTCACCTGAATATGCAGCATTTGTTTCTAGCTTCCAAACCCATTGCTTGATAGTGGGGAGTTCCTACACTATGCCTTCATTTGATGCTTTCACAGAAATGTTAATGTTAGAACAATCTAAGTTGTTGAACATGGGAATTCTCAAGTATTCAAAATCCAAGGCTTTGGTGGCTAATCAAGGGAGTCAAGGGATTCAAGGCAAAGATTCCAATAATAAGTAGAAGCAATCTAATTCAAAACCACAACACAAAAAGGGGCAATCATCCTCTCCATCACAAGGCGATTTTTCATCCTCTTCTAAGAAGGGGAATCCACCTAAGAAGGAAAAACCAACTTGTGCTTATTGCAAGAAGTATGGCCATGATGAACATCGCTACCACACCAAGCAAGTTGATGAGTTGACAAATCTCCTTAAGAAGAAGAACATCAATTTGTCATCCGCCTACAACAAGAAGGATTCATCTCCTTCCACTTCCACACAGTCTAAGGGAAAAGGGAAAGCATTTGTGGCTACAACAGGTTCTTCACAGCAATGTATACTTGACTTGGGTGCCTCTTATCATATGGGTTCTACAAAGGAGCATTTTTCTTCATTGGAGCCATCAAAGGTACCTCACATTTACATAGGTGATGATACACAAGTTGAGGTTGAAGGGAAAGGTTTGGTTGCCATGGATGATGGAACATTTGAGAATGTTCTATATTTTCCTAACTTGTCTACCAATCTTCTCTCTATCTACCAAATCACTCACTATGGGAATGGGAAAAAGGTTGAGTTTACACCTAATTCAGTTGTGGTAAAAGAAATTGATAATGATGCCTTCGTAGCAATGGGACAAGTCAATGACGACTCAAGACTTTATTCATTCTCCCACTTTGTGCCAAGTTCTCCTTCTAGGGCCTTGCTTACTCATTCAAATTTAGAAAGTAAGCCATGGCATGACCGGTTTGGTCACCTCAACTACCGGTATCTTTAGTAGCTTAGCACTAAAGAAATGGTAACAAGTCTACCTCAAATCATTTTTTCAAAGGGTGTATGTTCAGGATGTTCCATGGGCAAGCATCGCGAGAAGTTTGATAAGGGGAAAGCTTGGAGAGCTTTGGAAATTCTTCAACTTGTTCACAATGATGTAGCAATTCCATTTCCATCACCTTCATTTAGTAGGGCCCGCTATATTGTCACCTTCATTGATGACTACTCTCGCTTCACTTGGGTCTATTTTCTTGTTCATAAGAGTGAAGTGTTTAATAGATTTATAGACTTCAAGGCTCATGTGGAGAAGCAATCAGGGAAAGTGGTCAAGATCCTTCACATAGATAATGGAAGGGAATATGTGAACAAAAGACTTGAGGATTTTTGTACATTTGAGGGGATTGATCTTCAGCATTCAGTTGCCTACACTCCACAACAGAATGGAGTTGCGGAATGTAAGAATAGAACTCTCAAGGAAATGGCTAGCTGTATGATACATGCACATTCTCTTGATCTAGCCTTTTGGGTAGAGGCTATCAATTGTGCTACACACATCCAAAATCAGGTTCCTTAGAAAGATTTGATGGGGATTACTCCTTTTGAGGCTTGGGCTAGTAGGAAACCAATTATGAGACATTTCAGAGTCTTTGGGTGTCTAGCACGGGCTTGCATTCCTCCATAGAAAGGCAAGGCATTGGAACCTCAGAGTAGGCCTTGTATTTTTGTTGGATATCCAGGGGGTGTTAAAGCATATCAATTGATAGATCCAGAAACACATGAGGTGTTTATTGAGAGGAGTGTTAATTTTGAGGAAAGCTCTCCTATATTAGCCTCAGTTCCTCCTCTACCTTCCTCCATTATGGATAGTGATGAGAGTGATTCAGATGATGAGACTCCTTCAACTATGACTCGCAGGGTTACACCTCTGGAGGGTCCACCAACAGTTGAGGATCATTATCCTCCACCTCCACCTAGACCTCATTGGGCTCGACAAACACTTGAGTCAGTGGATTCTCTTATTGGGAAGCCTTCAGATACATGAAGGACTTGATCACAGCATCAGGACCTTCCACATGCATACATTGCTAGCACTTCTGATCCACACACATTTAAGGAAGCATCAGGGGTTCCCGAGTGGGACCAAGCTATGGAGGAAGAGTATAGTTCCTTGATGAGGAACAACACTTGGGAGTTAGTTCCTCTCCCTAAGGGGAGAAACATGGTTCGATGTAAGTGGATCTATCCCACCAATTTTGTAGCGGATGGTAGTGTGGATAAGTATAAAGCTTGACTTGTTACGAAAGGTTTCTCATAGGTTCCAGGTGTTGACTATACTGAGACCTTTGCGCCCGTAGCCAAGATGAACTCCATTCGCTTGACTTTTTCTATTTCTATAGCTCATGGTTGGGTTGTCCATCAGATGGATGTGAAGAGTGATTTTCTTCATGGGGATCTTGATGAGGAGATATATATGGAGCAGCCACAGGGTTTCATCTAGGATTATTCCTTGGTTTGATGACTAAGGAAAACTCTCTATGGCCTTAAGCAGGCCCCTAGGGCTTGGTATGCCAAGATGGATTCCTTTCTTCTCTTAGAAGGGTTCACCAGGTGTCATTCTGATCTGAATGTCTACATTTTGCGAGGGGATGACTCACACTTGATACTTGTGCTCTATGTTGATGATTTGATCATTACAGGGAGCACCTCATCCATCATTAGCACTATCAAATCTGCTTTGCATGACAGATTTGCTATGACTGACTTAGGTCTTTTGCACTACTTTCTTGGGATAGAGATTTCCCAGTCACCTTCTGGAATTACACTTTCACATCCCAAGAATGATCTTGATTTACTTGCACACTTTCATATGGTTGATTGTAAGTCTACCTCAACTCCCTTTCTTTCAAGAGTCAAGATTGAGGCTAAGTTCTATTCTCCACTAGTTGATGTCCCATTGTATCGTTAGCTTGTAGGTAGTCTCATCTACTTGACTTGCACACACCTTGATATTTCATTTGCAGTTGGCATGGTTTCCTGCTTTATGTAGGAACCACATGAGCTTCATTGGAAAGCCTCCAAATGCATCCTACACTACATTCAAGGTACACATCATTATGGGATTCACTATGCAATAGACATAGGACTTCGCTTGGTTGGATACACAGACTCTTATTGGGTTGGCAATCTTGATGATTTTAAGTCTACTTCTGGTTACAGCTTCCACCTTGGTTCAGGCCCTATTTGTTGGCAGAGCAAGAAGCAACACGTTATTTCTCTCTCTTCAACTGAGGGTAAGTATCAAGGGGCTATTAACGCAGCGACTGAGACAATTTGGCTTCAGCATATTCTCACAGAGTTTGGATTCTCCACTCCATAGCTAATAGTTCTGCATTGTGACAATAAGAGTGCTATGGCAATCTCGAAGAACTCAGTTCAGCATCAGCGAACCAAACTGTAAAGCGGAAAATCACGATCGAACCCTAAGTGTTCCCCCCACCACTCCAAGGAAAGAGAAAGGAGGTCACTAGGGTTGACAATTTTCACTTAGGGGAGACTTTACATTCAAAAGAGGGGTTGAAACCCACAAGATCCAATCCCACACAATGCAAGATTGGATTCTAAATGAGTTTCAAGGGTTAAGACAGTGAGGCTACCCTCTTTTGTAAAGAATGTAGATAGAAGGATTGAGCTAGGAATGCATGTAAGGTGAGAAAGATTCGCTTATAAATAGAGATAGGAATATAGGATGAAGCTGCGGACCTGGAATTAGCAGTAAAATGTCTAGATGGTGCTGTCCTGCAAATTTGAGCGAAAGTTGATGGGATGATGGTGCCTGGCGTGCACACGGTCCTCCGAAAAATCTGCGAAATGAAGGGGGATCTGTTCGTCTCTACACAAGGGTTCCAGATCTTCAATTACAGCCACATACCTACAACCTACACATAGAAAAGAGAGGACGATTGCGGGGTTAGGGATTAGGGGTTTGCCTTTAGGTCAAACCCCAGTTTTGGAATTAACCAAGAAATGAGAATGCTGTAAATGTAAATGTTTGTAATGTAATAAAGTACTGATACCTTGTTGTAAGAATGTTTGTATTCCTACATGCGAAGGTGTAAATGTTGTTGTATGTTGTATGTTGTAATTGATCTCCTCTTCAATGGTTGAATCCTTGTCTTGAATGCAACACTTAGCCTTGAATGGAGACTTAGAATGCTCAATTGCTTGAAGGAATGCTTGAATGCTTGAATGTTTGAGTGTTTTAATATCGCTTCCGCGTCTTGTACACATATGTCCTTCCTCCTCAAAATGGGAGAGGAAATGTAGTTTATATACTTGTCAATTAGGGCTGATAGACTGATTTTTCTAACCTTAGGCCGACCAGGAAACATTATTTCCCAAATTGCAAACATAAAGACCCGAGGCCCAAAAGAGACCGGGCCCAAAATAGGGCCAGGGACCAGGGTGCTGGGCACCATGGTCCTGGGGGACCAGGGCGCTGGGTGCCCTAGTCCTGAAGGACCAGGGCATTGGGCGCCATGGTCCCACCTCCTAGGACAGCAGGGTGCAAGGAGGGATCATGCCAAGGTGCAGAAAAATGCAGTTTTCGATGTCATAAACAGGTTTCGGGGTCTCCATTCAGGTTTCGTGTTGCATCACCATCGTGAAGACCCAAATGCAGTCGAAATTGCAAGTGTCACAATTTTAGGACGTTACATTTAGCCCCCACTTTAGCGGGAGTATAAGCCCATACTTCCGGTAAAGTACAAGGAAACAACATTGAAAGACTTTCACCACGTCAAGGAGGCAAGATACACCAAGCCCCCAGTGGACTAAGGATCTTACGACTTCGATTGAGAAAGTAAAAGGGAAGATCATGAGGGAGAACCATGACTGTCAGTAGTAAGGTTCCCTCACTATGAGTCATGCAAGAGAAATACCAAAAATTTTCAAGGCAAAGCTAAGTTCGCCAAGAAATTTTTAATTATCTTGAAGAGATAGACGGGGTGTATGCCCCCCTACGTTAAAGCGATCGCACATGCCTCAACGGGGGTGATTTCTTTAAGGTAGTGATACACATAAGAAATGAGAAGGGAAAGGAGCACGTTATCACAAAGATTTAGCCCCCAAGTGTGAGATAAACCCAAGGATAATAGACACAAAACACGAACCATGAGGTGACTTCGCTTTCCTTGGGGTCAGTATGCTGTATGATAATTCATGTATATCATATGTATGTATGCATAATTGTTCTTAATTCCCCAATTAAGGAAAGTCACCTAGAAGAAGGGAACACATGTGTCTTTTGAGTCAACATGAGAGAGACCAAAAGAGATCTCAATGCTTTGCATCGTCCTCAAGTAGACAACACTAAGGACAACAAATAGAAGAATGAGAATAACACATAGAAGAAGTAACAAAAGAGAGGAGGAGAGAATCTGCTATGCTAATGAAACTAGTCTAGCACATCATCTACCCCTCGATCTTGCTGATCAATATTTCGGGAAGGCAGGAAACACGCTAGAGGAGGAACATCCAACACAGCAGATGGAGCTATCACAAGATCCAAACAAGGGTTATGTTCATGTTCCAAGCCACATTGTTCTTATCTAGGAGCATTTTCATCATGAATAACATTTTCATCTATATCATCATCAAGATTTTAAAAAATAGGATCTTTAACTCGCACAAGATCAAAACCATCATGCATCTTATGTTTAGGAGATTTTGGAGACAATGTAATAATGCTTGTTGAAGGTGTTTTTGGGGATTGCAAAGTTTGAGAAGCAGCTGCCTGAGCTCTAAGATGACACTTTCGTCGACATTCATGTGCAAAATGATTTCGTCTAGTCTTAGTAGGAAGTGGAGAAGATTGAGGAGGAGGAATGTTCTCATCCTTATCACTTGGGTGTTTAGGTTGTGGTCTCTTAGGTTGGATGATAGGAGAAGAGGAAGGTCTCTTCTCTCTATAAAAGGAAGGAGGAGGAACCGCTCCATATAAAGGAGGAATATTTGGTTCAGGAAGGAGACCAAGTCCATCATGACGAGGAGGTATAGGTCTACTTGTAGAAAGTTTATCAGACATAGACATATTCACATCCATAGGAATAGGTTGGGAATCTTCTTGAGGAAAGACATTAGTTTTATCTTTCAAAGGAAGAACTTCCTTCTCAAGAACGATAGGAATATCAAGTTTGGGTGTTCTAGGTTCACTTAGAGATAGGATCATATCTGTTTTCCACTTTTGATAAGATTTGAAAAGATGATCACTTCGCGGTGGAAGAGATTGGAATTGTTTAGGCCAAAAATAATCAATAGGAAGGCTAGAAATTCTTTCAGCTAGTTTAAAGAGACTATGATTGACAGTAACAACTTCACCATTATGGGGAAATTTCAAACACTTGTGAATAGGAGAAGTAATAGCTTCCATGGAAGATAGCCAAGGATAGCCTAGCTTCACACGAAATTGTTCGGATGTGTAGCGTCCTAAAATTGTGACACTTGCAATTTCGACTGCATTTCGGTCTTCACGATGGTGACACAACAATGAACCTGAATGGAGACCCCGAAACTTGTCCACGACATCAAAAACTACATTTTTCCAGCACCCTGCCTGATCCCTCCTTGCACCCTGCAGTCCCGGGAGGTGGGACCAGAGCTCCCAGCGCCCTAGTCCTTCACAGGACCATGGCGCCTAGTGCCCTGGTCCCTGGCCCTATTTTGGGCCCGGTCTCCTATGGGGCTTCGGGTCTTTTTGTTTGCAAATTGGAAAATATCATTTCCTGGTCGGCCTAAGGTCGGGAAAATCAGTCTATTAACCCTAATTGGCAAGTATATAAACTACATTTTCCTCTCTCATTTGGATGGATGGGAAAAAGGTGAAAACGATATTCAAACATTCAAGCATTCAAGCATTCAAGCATTCCTTCAAGCAATTGATCATTCTAAGTCTCCATTCAAGGCTAAGTGTTGCATTCAAGACAAGGATTCAACCATTGAAGACGAGATCACATACTACAACATATAACATACAACATACAACAACATCTACACCTTCGCATGTAAAAATACAAACATTCTTACAACAAGGTACTAGTACTTGTTTTGCATTATAATCATTTAAATTTATAGCATTTCTCATTTCTTGGTTAATTCCAAAACCGGGGTTTGACCTAAGGGCAAACCCCTAATCCCTAACCCCCCAATCATCTTCGCTTTTCTATGTGTAGGTTGCAGGTACGTGGCTGAAATTGAAGATCTAGAATCCTTGTATAGAGACGAACAGATCCCCCTTCGTTTCGCGGATTTTTCGGAGGACCGTGTGCACGCCGGGCGCCATCTCGACATTTTACTGCTAATTCCAGGTCCGCAGCTTCATCCTATATCCCTATCTCAGTTTATAAGTGAATCTTTCTCACTTTCTATGCATTCCTAGCTTAATCATTCTATCCACATTCTTTACAAAAGAGGGTAGCCTTGCTGTCTTAACCCTTGAAACTCATTTAGAATCCAATCTTGCATTGTGTGGGATTGGATCTTGTGGGTTTCAACCCCTCTTTTGAATGTAAAGTCTCCCCTAAGTGAAAACCGTCAACCCTAGTAACCTCCCTTCTCTCTCCTTGGAGTTGGAAGAGGGGAGAGCAACTAGGGTTCGATTATTTTTCCGCTTTACATTTTGGTGAACCCGATGTGAACATCCTTTTTGAAAATTGGATTCCTTGATTACATTTCCATGTTTGATCTTTTGCAAATTTTAGAGGTTAATTGCATAAAAAAACCCTAAATTTTCTTTTTAGTAATTGAGCTTGCAAAATGTTTAATTGTTAATGCTTGTTTCAGATCTACCCTTCTATTACAAATTATCAATTCATATTTGTGCTTTAATTCTGAAATTTAAGTGGTTAAGTGTTAAAACCCTAATTTTTGAAACCCTCTTGATTCAACCTTTGACTGACAATTTCACTGATCAAAACATCTCTAAATAGGTTGTAACTTTGGATTCCGCAACAAAATCAGAGTATCTTTCATCCCTGAAAATTTGGAAAAAAGTTGCGAGGACCGTGTGCACTCCGAGCGCCATCGTCCCCGACATTTTTTTCGAAATTTCGGGAGTTAGATCTTACTGTATTTTTCTACTAAAATCCAGAATTTTGGCTGATTTTATCAATTCTAACACTTTCAAAATTACAGTCAAAGTTGGTCTTGTGATTGCTTGCTTTAAGGCTTCTAATTATTCAAAAATTGTTGAAATTGAAATTTTGTGTCAAAATTGTGTTCTTACTGTCCTAAATCTGAAAAATGTGTTGGCATTCATTGAAAATTTAAGTGCTTTATTCAAATTCTTGCAATTTGTGACTTTTGAAACTAAGTGCTTAATTACAACAACTTTGATTTCCGCTTTCAAAATTGAATTTTGCGTGAAATTGAGTCAACTTTTAAAATTCAAAACTTGCATTGCTTTTGGTATTCCCTCTAAAGTCATAAAATTTAAAATTTCAGTTTCCCTCTCTTTTTCAAAATTCAAATTTTGCATTTTTCAACAATCTTGGTAGGGTTCAATTTTGAGATTGCAACTTTAATTTGGCCTATCTACAGATCGTAAAATCACTCAATTTTTTCAGATTAGCTTTAAAATCATCATAACTTTCATCCCTGCAAATTTCAAAAAAAGTTGCGAGGACTGTGTGCACTCCGAGCGCCACGGTCCCTGACATTTTTTCTGAAATTTTGGGAGATTGTCGTGATTGCATTTAACAGCTTAAATCTAGAAGATTGGCTGATTTTACTAAAATTTGCTACCTCTAAAATTCAAAATCTTCTCTCCCTCTCTAGTGCATGAGTTTTACAACAATAAGCCCTACTTACATTATTCCCGTTAGACGAAGCCTTAGAATTAAGTCTTTCCAAGGTTTAATTACTGAGGAGATGGAACCTAATTTGAATAACCTTTTTAACGAGGACATGGGTAATTCCTCTAATCCTCCTAATGATGAAGAAGCTCTCCATGAGGTTTCTGTAGAACAACTTGCGAAATTGGATAACCAATTTGACGATTTTCGACAATGGATGTCTCAAGAATACCCCGATAGTCAAGCTCTTCCTTTAATTGAGGGTCTAAAACATATGCTTCAAAGTGATAAGAATGGAATTGATATTTTGCGTGGTATTGCACACATTGTGGATTCGAATGTGATGCCTATGAAGAGTTGTGCTGAAAATTTAGGTTATACACAACCTCCTACTCAAGTCAATCATTCTATTCCTTTAACAACTTCTATTGCTAGCATACCCACTTTTACATCAAACATAATGGCTACTTCTATACAAGACATTCCTACTATGATCACCAGTCATGGGGGCAATCCTTCTTCTTCAATTAACCCTCTTTCTTTATTCAATCCGACTTCTTCATTCATTCCTTCAATGAGTGTCCCTATTACATCTCCACAAATGAACATGACACAAGGGGGCAATTCATTTAACCATTCTCTTCCTCCTTGTAGTGTTCCTCCTTTCCAATCCTCTCTTATGACTAACTATCATAGTGTCCCACCACCTTACTCTATACCTTCTTTCAATAACATAACACCTCCATCTCAATCTAACACATCTAATATGAATTCTTCGACTGAAGCGACCATTAACAATCTTGCACAAACTGTCTCTTCTTTACAACAACAAATTGCCTCTATGAATCAATCTAAGTTTAGTGTGCCCACATTTGATGTTGCGAGCCCACTTTCTCTTGACATTGTTCGAGCTATCCCTCCTAAACATGTTGAAATCCCGCATTTGGAGCTTTATAATGGTAAAGATGATCCTCTAACACATGTTAAGACTTTTCAAACAATATGTACCGATTTTGCTTATGACCAAAGGTTGCTTGCAAAACTATTCACTAGAACATTAAGAGACAAAGCCCTACAATGGTATTGCTCATTGCCTTCTTATTCTATTACTTCTTTCGAACAACTTGCAAATGCTTTCATTCAACAATTTCAAAACAATATAAGTCCTAAAGTTACTTTGATTGATTTAATGCATTGTAAACAAGGTGTTAAAGAAAAAGTGACTGATTTCATTGGTAGATATAAGCATTTGTATGCTCAAATTTCTTTTCCAGTGCCTGACAATGATATTCAAAGAATCTTTATTTCTAATTTACAAAAAGATATTCGAGATAAACTTCTGTTTTCTGAGTTTACTTCTTTCCAACAGTTGTGTGCAACTCTTCACAATTATCAACTGACTGTGAGTCAAATGGAAAAATCACATCCTATGGCTCCAAGTGATAAGGGTGATAGCAGTCAACAACCATTTGGAAAGTTTAAACCGAACAAAGATTCCATAAAATTCAATGAAAACATCATCAACAACAATGTGAATGCAGCATCAGGTGTGCCTCCTATTTCTAAGTTTTTCAAGAAAGAAAGAAAGTATACTCCTTTGAATGAATCATTGCATAGTATTATGAATAACCTATTGGAACAAAATGTGCTTACTCTCCCTCCTGTAAGGCAAATTGATCCTGCAAAGATTAATTCACCCTATTTTGATAACAAATCTTTTTGTCAATTTCATCGTCAACCTGGGCATGATACTGAAAAATGTTTTGCTTTAAAGGGTAAAATTCAAGATTTGATTGATAATAATACTATCTCTATTTCTGGAGTGAATGATAAAGGCAACACATCTGTAGCTCCTCCTAACCAAAATCTTCAGATTTTTACTGATCCATTACCTTCTCATACCTCTAATGCGATTGAGGCTAATGATTCTTCTTTCTCATCTGATGGTCTTGTGTCTATGACTCCAAATGTGATTAACTTTGTAGAGCAGCAAGAAAACCCTAAAGAACCTTCCATCACATTTGATTCTAGTGAAACTATCAGGGCACCTGATGGTCCTTTATACATAGTTGCAAAAGTCAAGAATACACCTTGCCGTGGAGTGCTTATTGATCCTTCGTGCATGGTTAATGTTATTACTGAAGAATTTCTTTTTACTTTGCAATTGAATTAGGTGATCTATGACAAAACAGATGTGATTGTGAAATTATTTGATGCATTTTCTTCTCTTGCAATTGGTTCTATTACATTACCTATTGAGGTCCATAACAAATCCCTTGATGTGAACTTTGATGTGAAGTTGTTACTGTCAATCATAGTCTCTTTAAACCAGCTGAAAGAACTTCTAGTGTTCCTATTGATTATTTTTGGCCTAAACAATTCCAATCCCTTCCTCCGCGAAGTGATCATCTTTTCAAATCTTATCAAAAGTGGAAAACAGATATGATCCTATCTCTAAGTGAACCTAGAACACGCAAACTTGACATTCCTATCATTCTTGAGAAGGAAGTTCTTCCTTTGAAAGATAAAACTAATGTCTTTCCTCAAGAAGATTCCCAACCCATCCCTATGGATGTGACTATGTCTATCCCTATTAAACTTCCTAAAAGTAGACCTATACCTCCTCGTCATGATGGACTTGGTATTCTTCCTAAACCAAAAATTCCTCCTTTATATGGAGCAGTTCCTTCTCCTTCTTTTTATAGAGAGAAGAGACCTTCCTCTTCTCCTATTATCCAGCCTAAGAGACCACAACCTAAACACCCAAGCGATAAGGATGAGAACATTCCTCCTCCTCAATCTTCTCCACTTCCTACTAAGACTAGATGAAATCGTTCTGCACGTGAACGCCGACAAAAGCGTCGTCTTAGAGCTCAAGCAGCTGCTTCTCAAACTTTACAATCCCCAAAGACACCTTCAACAAGCATTATTCCATTTTCTCCAAAATCTCCTAAACATGAGATGCATGATGATCTTGATCCTGTGCGAGTTAAAGATCCTATTTTTATAAATCTTGATGATGCTATAGACGAAAATGTTATTCATGATGAAAATGCTACTCCTCTTTCTTCTGATAGTGAATATGAACTTGTTGATATTGATAACCATCTATCTAACGAATTTTCTAAAGCACTTGTCCTAGCTCCTAGACAAGAACAACGTGGCTTGGAACATGAACATAGCCCTTGTTTGGATCTTGTGATAGCTCCATCTGTTGTGTTGGATGTTCCTCCTCTAGTGTGTTCCCTGCCTTCCCGAAACATTGATCAGCAAGATCGGGGAGTAGATGACGTGCTAGACTAGTTACATTAGCATAGCATATTCTCTCCTCCTCTCTTTTGTTACTTCTTCTATGTGTTATTTTCATTCTTCTATTTGTTGTCCTTAGTGTTGTCTACTTGAGGACGATGCAAAGCATTGAGATCTCTTTTGGTCTCTCTCATGTTGACTCAAAAGACACATGTGTTCCCTTCTTCTAGGTGACCTTCCTTGATTGGGGAATGAAGAACAATTATGCATACATACATATGATATACATGAATTATCATACAGCATATTGACCCCGAGGAAAGCGAAGTCACCTCGTGCTTTGTGTTTTGTATCTATTATCCTTGGGTTTATCTCACACTTGGAGGCTAAATCTTTGTGATAACGTGCTCCCTTCCCTTCTCATTTCTTATGTGTATCACTATGTTAAAGCAATCACCCCCGTTGAGGTGTGTGCAATCGCTTTAACGTAGGGGGGCATACACCCCGTCTATCCCTTCAGGATACTTGAAAATTTCTTGGCGAACTTAGCTTTGCCTTGAAAATTTTTGGTATTTTTCTTGCATGACTCATAGTGAGGGAACCTTACTACTGACAGTCATGGTTCTCCCTCGTGATCTTCCCTTTTACTTTGTCAATCGAAGTCATAAGATCCTTAGTCCACTGGGGGCTTGGTGTGTCTTGCCTCCTTGATGTGGTGAAAGCCTTTCAATGTTGTTTCCTTGTACTTTACCGGAAGTATGAGCGTACGCTTATACTCCCGCTAAAGTGGGGGCTAAATGTAGCGTCCTAAAATTGCGACACTTGCAATTTCGACTGCATTTCGGTCTTCACGATGGTGACGCAACACTGAACCTGAATGGAGACCCCGAAACTTGTCCACGACATCAAAAACTGCATTTTTCCAGCACCCTGCCTAATCCCTCCTTGCACCCTACTGTCCCGGGAGGTGGGACCAGAGCGCCCAGTGCCCTGGTCCCTGGCCCTATTTTGGGCCCGGTCTCCTATGGGGCTTTGGGTCTTTTTGTTTGCAAATTGGAAAATATCATTTCCTGGTTGGCCTAAGGTCGGGAAAATCAGTCTATTAACCCTAATTGGCAAGTATATAAACTACATTTTCCTCTCTCATTTGGATGGATGGGAAAAAGGTGAAAACGATATTCAAACATTCAAGCATTCAAGCATTCAAGCATTCCTTCAAGCAATTGATCATTCTAAGTCTCCATTCAAGGCTAAGTGTTGCATTCAAGACAAGGATTCAACCATTGAAGAGGAGATCACATACTACAACATACAACATACAACATACAACAACATCTACACCTTCGCATCTAAGAATACAAACATTCTTACAACAAGGTACTAGTACTTGTTTTGCATTACAATCATTTACATTTACAGCATTTCTCATTTCTTGGTTGATTCCAAAACCGGGGTTTGACCTAAGGGCAAACCCCTAATCCCTAACCCCCCAATCGTCTTCGCTTTTTTGTGTGTAGGTTGCAGGTACGCGGCTGAAATTGAAGATCTGGAATCCTTGTGCAGAGACGAACAGATCCCCCTTTGTTTCGCGGATTTTTCGGAGGACCGTGTGCACGCCGGGCGCCATCGTCCCGTCAAATTTTGCTCAAATTTGTAGGACAGCGCCGTCTTAACATTTTACTGCTAATTCCAGGTCCGCAGCTTCATCCTATATCCCTATCTTAGTTTATAAGCGAATCTTTCTCACTTTCTATGCATTCCTAGCTTAATCATTCTATCCACATTCTTTACAAAAGAGGGTAGCCTTGCTGTCTTAACCCTTGAAACTCATTTAGAATCCAATCTTGCATTGTGTGGGATTGGATCTTGTGGGTTTCAACCCCTCTTTTGAATGTAAAGTCTCCCCTAAGTGAAAACCGTCAACCCTAGTAACCTCCCTTCTCTCTCCTTGGAGTTGGAAGAGGGGAGAGCAACTAGGGTTCGATTATTTTTCCGCTTTACAGGATGAAGGAATAATAGAAAAGTTCACATCAAGGGATTTGTTATGGACCTCAATAGGTAATATAATAGAACCAATTGCAGGAGAAGAAAATGCATCATATAATTTCATAACCACATTTGTTTTGTCATAGATCACTTGATTCAATTGCAAAGTAAAAATAAATTCTTCAGTAATAACATTAACCATGCAAGCAGGATCAATAAGCACTCCACGGCAAGGTGTATTCTTGACTTTTGCAACTATATATAAAGGACCATCAGGTGCCCTGATAGTTTCACTAGAATCAAATGTGATTAAAGGTTCTTTAGGGTTTTCTTGCTGCTCTACAAAGTTAATCACATTCGGAGTCATAGACACAAGACCATCAGATGAGAAAGAGGAATCATTAGTCTCAATCACATTAGAGGTATGAGAAGGTAATGGATCAGTAAAAATCTTAAGATTTTGGTTAGGAGGAGCTACAGATGTGTTGCCTTTATCATTCATACCAGAAATAGAGATAGTATTATTATCAATCAAATCTTGAATTTTACCCTTTAAAGCAAAACATTTTTCAGTATCATGCCCAGGTTGACGATGAAATTGACAAAAAGATTTGTTATCAAAATAGGGTGAATTAATCTTTGTAGGGTCTATTTGCTTTATAGGAGGGAGAGTAAGCACATTTTGTTCCAATAACTTATTCGTAATACTATGCAATGATTCATTCAAAGGAGTAAACTTTCTTTCTTTCTTGAAAAACTTAGAAATAGGAGGCACACCTGATGCTGCATTCACATTGTTGTTGATGATGTTTTCATTGAACTTAACAGACTCTTTGTTTGGTTTAAACTTTCCAAATGGTTGTTGACTACTATCACCCTTATCACTCAGAGCCATAGGATTTGCTTGTTCCATTTGACTCACAGTCAGTTGATAATTGTGAAGAGTTGCACACAACTATTGGAAAGAAGTAAACTCAGAAAACAGAAGTTTTTCTCTAATATATTTTTGTAAATTAGAAATAAAGATTCTTTGAATATCATTGTCAGGTACTGGAAAAGAGATTTGAGCATACAAATGCTTATATCTACCAATGAAATCAGTCACTTATTCTTTAACACCTTTTTTACAATGCATTAAATCAATCAAGGTAAGTTTAGGACTTATATTGTTTTGAAATTGTTGAATAAAAGCATTTGCAAGTTGTTCGAAAGAAGTAATAGAATAAGAAGGCAACAAGCAACACCATTGTAGGGCTTTATCTCTTAATGTCCTAGTAAACAGTTTTGCAAGCAACCTTTGGTCATAAGCAAAATCGGTACATATTGTTTGAAAGGTCTTAACATGTGTTAGAGGATCACCCTTACCATTATAAAGCTCCAAATGCGGGATTTCAACATGTTTAGGGGGAATAGCTCGAACAATGTCAAGAGAAAGTGGGCTCGCAAAATCAAATGTGGGCACACTAAACTTAGATTGATTCATAGAGGCAATTTGTTGCTATAAAGAAGAGACAGTTTGTGCAAGATTGTTAATGGTCACTTCAGTCGAAGAGTTCATATTAGACCTGTTAGATTGTGATGGAGGTATTATGTTATTGAAAGAAGGTATTGATTGAGAGTAAGGCGGCGGGACACTATGATAGTTAGTCATAGGAGATGATTGGAAAAGAGGAGCACTACAAGGAGGAATAGAATGGTTAAATAAATTGCCCCCTTGCGTCATGTTCATTTGTGGAGATGTAATAGGGACACTCATTGAAGGAATGAATGAAGAAGTCAGATTGAATGAAGGAAGAGGGTTAATTGAAGAGGAAGGATTTCCCCCATGACTGGTGATCATAGGTGGAATGTCTTGTATTGAAGTGGTCATTATGTTTGATGTAAAAGTAGGTATGCTAGCAATAGAAGTTGTTAAAGGACTGGAATGATTGACTTGAGTGGGAGGTTGTGTATAACCTAAAGTTTCGGCACAACTCTTCATAGGCATCACATTCGAATCCACAATGTGTGCAATACCACGCAAGATATCAATTCCATTCTTATCACTTTGAACCATGTGTTTTAGACCCTCAATTAATGAAAGAGCTTGACTATCGGGGTATTCTTGAGACATCCATTACTGAAAATCATCAAATTGGTTATCCAATTTCAAAAGTTGTTCTATGGAAACCTCATGGAGAGCTTCTTCATCATTAGGAGGATTAGAGGAATTACCTGTGTCCTCGTTAAAAAGGCTATTCAAATTAGGTTCCATCTCCTCGGTAATTAAACCTTGGAAAGACTTAATTCTACGGCTTCGTCTAACGGGAATAGTGTAAGTAGGGCTTATTGTTGTAAAACTCATGCACTAGAGAGAAAGAGAGAAGATTTTGAATTTTAGAGGTAGTAAATTTTAATAAAATCAGTCAATCTCCTAGATTTAGGCTGTTAAATGCAATCACGACAATCTCCCGAATTTTTGGAAAAAAAGTCAGGGACCGTGGCGAACGGAGTGCATGCGGTCCTCGCAACTTTTTTCGAAATTTTCAGGGATGAAAGTTATGATGATTTTAAAGCTAATCTGAAAAAATTGAGTGATTTTATGATCTGTAGATAGGCCAAATTAAAGTTGCAATCTCAAAATTGAACCCTACCAAGATTGTTGAAAAATGCAAAATTTGAATTTTGAAAAAGAGAGGGAAACTGAAATTTTGAATTTTATGATTTTAGAGGGAATACTAAGAGCAATGCAAGCTTTGAAATTTAAAAGTTGACTCAATTTCACGCAAAATTCAATTTTGAAACCGGAAATCAAAGTTGGTGTAATTAAACACTTAATTTCAAAAGTCACAAATTGCAAGAATTTGAATAAAGCACTGAAATTTCGAATGAATGCCAACACACTTTTCAGATTTAGGACAGTAAGAAACACAATTTTGACACAAAATTTCAATTTCAACAATTTTTGAATGATTAGAAGCCTTAATCCAAGCAATCACTAGACCAATTTTGACTTTAATTTTGAAAGTGTTAGAATTGATGAAATCAGCCAAGATTTTGGATTTTAGCAGAAAAATACAGTAAGATCTAGCTCCCGAAATTTCGGAAAAAATGTCGGGGACGATGGCGCTCGGGGTGCACACGGTCCTCGCAACTTTTTTCCAAATTTTCAAGGATGAAAGATATTATGATTTTGTTGCGGAATCCAAAGTTACAGCCGATTTGGAGATGTTTTGATCAGTGAAATCGTCGGTCAAAGGTTGAATCAAGAGGGTTTTAAAAATTAGGGTTTTGACACTTAACCACTTAATTTTCAGAATTAAAGCACAAATATGAGTTGACAATTTGTAATAGAAGGGTAGATTTGAAACAAGCATTAACAATTAAACATTTCACAAGATCAATTACTAAAAAGGAAAATTTTAGGGTTTTTATGCAATTAACCTCTAAAATTTGCAAAAGATCAAACATGGAAATGTAATCAAGGAATCCAATTTTCAGATCTAACCATAAATAATCAGAAAGGATGTTCACATTGAGTTCACCAAAATGTAAAGCGAAAAATCATGATCGAACCCTAAGTGTTCCCCCCACCACTCCAAGGAAAGAGAAAGGAGGTCACTAGGGTTGACAGTTTTCACTTAGGGGAGACTTTACATTCAAAAGAGGGGTTGAAACCCACAAGATCCAATCGCACACAATGCAAGATTGGATTCTAAATGAGTTTCAAGGGTTAAGACAGCGAGGCTACCCTCTTTTGTAAAGAATGTAGATAGAAGGATTGAGCTAGGAATGCATGTAAGGTGAGAAAGATTCACTTATAAACAAAGATAGGAATATAGGATGAAGCTGCGGACCTGGAATTAGCAGTAAAATGTTGAGACGGTGCTGTCTTGCAAATTTGAGTGAAAGTTGACAGAACGATGGCGCCCGGCGTGCACACGGTCCTCCGAAAAATCTGCGAAACAAAGGGGGATCTGTTCGTCTCTGCACAAGGGTTCCAGATCTTCAATTACAGCCGCATACCTACAACCTACACATAGAAAAGAGAGGACGATTGGGGGGTTAGGGATTAGGGGTTTGCCTTTAGGTCAAACCCCGGTTTTGGAATTAACCAAGAAATGAGAATGCTGTAAATGTAAATGTTTGTAATGTAATAAAGTACTGATACCTTGTTGTAAGAATGTTTGTATTCCTACATGCGAAGGTGTAAATGTTGTAATTGATCTCCTCTTCAATGGTTGAATCCTTGTCTTGAATGCAACACTTAGCCTTGAATGGAGACTTAGAATGCTCAATTGCTTGAAGGAATGCTTGAATGCTTGAATGCTTGAATGTTTGAGTGTTTTAATATCGCTTCCACATCTTGTACACATATGTCCTTCCTCCTCAAAATGGGAGAGGAAATGTAGTTTATATACTTGTCAATTAGGGCTGATAGACTAATTTTTCTGACCTTAGGCCGACCAGGAAACATTATTTCCCGAATTGCAAAGATAAAGACCCGAGGCCCAAAAGAGACTGGGCCCAAAATAGGGCCAGGGACTAGGGCGCTGGGCACCATGGTCCTGGGGGACTAGGGCACTGGGCACCCTCATCCTGAAGGACCAGGGCATTGGGCGCCATGGTCTCACCTCCCAGGACAGCAAGGTGCAAGGAGCGATCATGCCAAGGTGCAGAAAAATGCAGTTTTCGGTGTCATAAACTGGTTTCGGGCTCTCCATTCAGGTTCCGTGTTGCATCGCCATCGTGAAGACCCAAATGCAATCGAAATTTCAAGTGAAGCAATTTTAGGACGTTACACAAACACATCGAGATTCATATGCACTACATTCAGGAGCTGATTCAGGTGCAGGTCATTGATTTGCAGTATTGTCCTACAATGGAGTAGGTTGCAGACATATTCACCAAACCCTTCACTGAGAGTATGTTCCAGCAGTTGTGAGCTCTCTTAGGGGTGCGGGTTGTTTCATTAGGGGGGGTCAGCTGACTTCTCCTTCCTCTCTTATGGGGGGGAGTTTTTTCCCACTGGGTTTTCTCTCTTTCTCCGTTTGTGAGAGATTGCATTGCATAGATTTGCTTGCATTTGCATATTGTACATGGGTACCTATCATGGCCTAGTAGCTAGGACCCATCTTGCATTGTTGACTTGAGTCTTTGTTCCCCTAAGTTTCACTTAAGGGGGCGTGTCGGTGTAATTATTTATTCTTATAAGATATAATTACACTTTACTTAAGTGGACTTAGGATAATGCATCCCATCGTAGTTTGTATATGAGACACTTAGGGAAGTGTGCACATAGGGATGATGCTTGTAGGAAAAATTCCACCTTTTGTGGTCTTATCTTGCTATTACATTCCACATTTGGTGGGTGCTCCACCCCTTGTGGAATATTATATTATTTATCCTACCTACCCTCACTTTTTCTTACCTACCCTTATTTCTCATTGAGCCAAATGTCATGATTGTATTCTCACATATCCATTTGGCCTTGCCTATATAAGCAAGCCCATATTCATTGTATTGGTTAATCCAGTTGATCACTTTTGCATATTGATGAGAATATAGTTTTTTTTGTCAAACTATTGTCTCTCTTTTGTGTGCTTTTCATTGTGCCCTTGATCTTGGCAAAATCTCACAAATAATATAGACCAAACTATTTTTTTGTTTGGTTGAATAATATTCTCTACATTGTCATTTTTAATATAATATTGCACATTGAAAAAATAGATAATAGCAATCAGATAAGTGCACCAAGATGGTGAACAAAAAGAAGGGTTTAAGTGGCCACTTTTTTTTTTTTTTTCTAAAAATAGGTAAACTTGAACTTCAAATAGATATTTGAAGGTCGTGCACTCAAAACTAGGAGTTGAGAAAAGAATAAGAACTGCAGTAGTCTGAATCTAGTTTCTAAACTACTAAATGTTTTTAAAATTAGATAAGATTAATAGGGTCAAACCTCTCATGTATGAAAAAATTTAAGTTATATTCCATATATATTGTCAGGATGTTTGAGAGGGGTTTCGGACCTCTAGGAGTTATAATGCAAAATCTTCTTTTTAGAAGATCCTCCAAATTTCAGACTTAGTCAAATTTCAGGGCATTTCAGGATCGGGAGTGAAAAATTTGTAACCAAGATTTGAAATTAGTCTTGTGTAAACCCACCAAAGGTTTTAATTTTTCACTAACTTATTTCCTTGCAGGTTTTAATAGTTTCTTGCAGGTTGGAGGAGATAGAATTAGGATTTGTGATTTCTTTCTAGCTTTTTAAAGTTGGATAAAAAGAACTCATTTTTCCTTTGGATTATAAAGAACCTCATCTTTATTTTAAGCTTAAAATCAACTACATTTTCCTTTGGGTTTAAAAAAAATCAAAATTTCCAGTTTTAAAAAGAACAACAAAATTCACATTTACTTTCTTGCAAGATTAGGGAAAACACTTCCCTTTGGACTCTAAAAAAGAACAACAATTTTTCAATTTTCTTGCAAAAGGTAAAAAGAACAATCCAGACTTTCTTGCAAGATTAAAAGGAATAATCAACTTGTCCATTTCTTACAAAAGCATTTCACTTTCAAGCAACGTGCATTATTTTAAGTTGACTAGGACTTCATTTCCTAGATTAACAAACAAATTGCTAAGAGAAACTAAAAAGAACACCATGCTTGTTGGAGAAACATCTTCAAATAGAAGATACATCATCATTGCTTTGAAGGATAAAAAGAACATTGTTTGCCTTGTCTCGAAAGTGGAAGGTTTATTCTCTCCCCTTAATTGGGTGACCAAAAAGCCAAACCACTCTTTTATGCTTTCTTTTACTTCAAGCAATTAAATCCTTTAGAAGGATTTCCCTCCCAAGTTGCCCTTAGGGTGCCATTAAGGTCGGTGAGAGGGGAACAAACTAAGTGGGAAATGGCTTTATCGCCAAGTGTTCCAACCCACTATAATCAAATGTAGAGGCTAACGAAAGTCCCCTCCAATAGTTTTCTTCAATGATTAGTCTTCCCCCAGTATCTTTAAGATACGTAAAGCCTTTGTTCTAAAGGTTGGGGAGCCTCCCAAGGGAGTTTATCACTTAAGACTGAATGGAAGCTTGATTAAAAACCATATAAATAGAATTTTTGAGTCGAGTCAGTTACCAAACATTGGCAATATCATAGTGCAAGGGTGGGGAAGAATCCGCCCCCAAGATCACTCACCATATATCTCCCAAGATAACTACCCAATGGTGAAGCAATTCACTTTGGGTTAATTTCTGGCAAAAGGCAAAAAAATGGGTGCCCCCTAGGGGGTGAAAAGATTGTTTGTACTAATGGAGTATCGAGACTAGTAGCTTATGATGTTGTCAATGACCCTTGAATAAAAAATCTTCTCTATTTGTCTTTTAGTAATCCAAATCAGTGAAAACATCGAGGATTTGAAAATATCCCCAAAAGAACATACACTATTTGTTTAGCATAGACAAGTTGTTATCTCTTCTATCTGATGTGTTTTCAAGTCATTTTCAAAAAATCATCCACCAAAATCACCAAAGTTATTTTTCAGCATCACAACAAAAACATCAAAACAAAATTATCACGACAGTTAGCTCGTAGGATAAACATCCTAGCACATCTCAACCATTCAATAGCACATTCCAACTAACAGTTAGCACTTTCATCACTCACATTAGCGCATGATCAATATCATACTGGTATGAATTCAGATAGCACTTCTCAACATCACTATAACCCATAAAAGCATCAACATAGTGCATCCAAAGTATATTATAGCGCATAGATATCAAACATCAACACGTAAGAGAGACATATTAGTGCATAACCTATTCAACAATTGTATTATGAAATAGTATAAAATAGCATGTTTGAGAGGTAGCATAGTGCATTTGGAATATTTTGTAGCACTTTGAGAGCATCCTTTAGCGTGTCAGGTTTTTGTTCTAGCACATGGTCAAAATTAGTAAAAAACAGAGAGCAAACTAGTCACCTTGTGAAATTTTCATCAACAATTTCGGATACCCTTTTAGGTCCTCTGACAAATCCAACAACAAAATTTCAAAAAAGGATCATAAGTGAGAAATTTTTGAATCCAACCAAGCAACCTTAGAAAGAGATTTCAAATCTTCAGCTATCTTGAGATCAAATTTCATCCAACAAAGTTGAGGAGTATCAAAAACAGTGATCAAAGGTTCCACCATCCTTCATAAAAAAAATACCAAGTTAGGTTCTCAAGTTGTCAAATTAAGTTTCTATATCATGAAACTTGACTCATATCATTTGACACACTTTGTCGTGGGGGCGAATCAAACTAAACCTCTACTTGACAATTAAGCTTGAGTATCCAAAACAAAGTATCCATATCAAACATCAAACATCAACATTGATCATTTGTGTATGACCACTCCCCACATTTTGAGAAGAATAAATCTTCATCAAAAGACTAAGTATAAGAAGAGATAACCTAATCCTAGGGCCCTTACCAAAAGGAGTAAATTTCTCTACATGAACCTATCAAAAACATCAACTTTGATCATTCGTATGACCATTCATCATCAAACCGATAAGAAGGAAACTCAGTCAAAGGAAACAAGTCCTAGCATAAATCAAGATCACAATATCATGACTTCCCAATCTAATCCCATCTTCAATCAACATCCCACCTGTCAAGAATCTTATGATGATCCCCTAAGATTTTGGTATTCCATCCATGATGATCCCCTTTTATCTCAAGAGTGGAGTCCCATTCAACATCCACCTCCTAAGAAAGAGCATGATATCCCTTCCATCTCCTTCACTAATCTAATTAAAAATTCAAGAGAAAAACACAAACTCAAATGATCCTACTCCAAGTCAAGATCAAGATCAAGGAATCTTTTCATCATCCAAATCCATTTTAGGTCAGTTCATTACAAAGTCAAACTTTTTATCATCCAAATCCATTTTAGGTCCTTTCATTCCAAAGTCAAACTCTTCATCCTCCAAATCCATTTTAGGTCCTTTCATTCCAAAATCAAACTTTTCATCATCCAAATCCATTTTAGGTCCTTTCATTCCAAAGTCAAACTCTTCATCCTCCAAATCCATTTTAGGTCCTTTCATTCCAAAGTCAAACTCTCCATCCCTTCCATCCATCTTGGGTCCTTACCTCCCTCCATCCACCATTCCATCACCTCAAATTATCCATAATAAATATCAAGAAAGGCACATATCTTTGAACTTCTTTCAACCATCTATCTAAAGATATTTCCAAAGCTATTCTTCCATCATTTCCTTTATCTATTTTGGGTCCTTATGTGCCAAAATTCAATTTTCCTCCACCTCTTCATCACTTCTCGAGTTGTGTACCAACACTCATCTTGAATACATTTCCATCTATCCTTGCACAAATATTTAAACATTCTATCTATTATCCAACACCTCTTTTCCATTCCTTCAATCCCTATCATTTATTCCTTTGCATAAATCCTTCATTTGTGAAATAGGAATTGGTGTCATTTTGTCAAATGCTTGCTCATGCTCGAATCTCATGTTCATTCCTTTTCCTAGATATATATTCATGAAACTCTTTAGAACTCGGGGTTGTTCCTTTTTGACATTGTCTTTAAGTTGGGATACACACTCAATCCAGAAAAGAACCACTTATCATATCTTGGTACCAAGATCTTTTGATTACTATATCTCATACACCTAAACAATTTCTCTAAATTATTGTGATCTCTTAGTTGAAGATATGACTAGTGAAAAATCTAAAATCTTTCTTCAGCACCACTATAATTATCAAACCCATGTAAGTTTCATCACTTACAAGCCAATGCAATCAAAATAAGAAGAGAAAAAGGCAATATCAAAAGATCAAAAGCATGAGCAAGAAAATAAATATCAAGAAAAGCAAAATGCAATATCAAAATTCTTTGCTATGGGAACATACAAGTAACTCCATCAGGGCTATGGACATCTGGCTGGCAATGGAGCAATATTTGTTAGATTACAATGATAACCTCGTCAGGGCTATGGACGCTTGTTGGTAGCGAGGCTCTATCCATGATGCTTTTGAAGTCAGGGTAACTCATGTAGCTAGCCATGCTGGATTCTGAAGATTACAATGATAATATGAGCTAGAATGAGCCCACTTACACACACATGGGTAATCAAAGACTAAATACCTTGATCCAATTTGGGATTCTTCTTCTCTTTTGAGCATGCTTCCTAGTCGCTAGATATGTGAGGTTGAATATTTCCAAAGGTTCTAAGTGTGGGTTGGGTCTCTATCCTTGAAAAGTTTAGGAACACTTATTCAGGTAGTTCTAAATGCTATGACAATATTACAAATCACCTCTTTGCAAATGGAAACCTCTATGCTTTGGGGCAAAGTTCATCCACTCTATTCTTTGTATCCATATCTCCCATTATCCTTCCTTCAATATCCATTACCCTATCTAAATTCGTCATTATCTATGATCTTACTTCACTTTATCCATACCATCTATCCTATATATTCATTGCTTATATCATCCAGTGCTATCTATGATATTGCTTTACCTTATCTATACCCTCTTATCCCTTATCCTATTTATTCATTGCTTCCATCATCCAGTGCTCTCTATGATCTAGTTGTTTCTCCTATCCATATCCCCTAAATTCCATCCTTGATCTTGATCAAAACTATGGACAAAACATGATTTAAAAAAAAAAAAACTCTTGACGTGTTTCCTCATAAGCTACCTCCATCTTTCTCATATCCATTTCCACTTCAACAGTTCAGTCATCCATTCATAATATTCCTTGTCTTGCTATACATTGGGGAAATCAAATACATCTTTCTTCTAATCCAAAAAATTCTTAAAAATCAAAATATCCAAAAACTAAAAATAAAAAATCGACAAAATCAAGAACAAAATTGAAAATAAAAAACATGAAAGCATGGACCATCCATCAAATCAAATCAACAATAGGTGACTAGGTATGTGCACAAAGATGGTTGTCAGAAAAGTTGACACCACCCAAGAAAAATGGAGAAAAACAAGCAACGCGTATGCGGATTTGAAATTCTTGCATACGCGCTTAGGTTTGTTCTTCCCGAGCCTAGAGAAGGTAGCGCATACACGTTGCTTTTAGGAAAATAAGTGTGTACGCGCTACACCTAGGAAAATGAGCATGTACGCGTTTCTCATAGGAAAATGAGCGCGTACGAGCTAATGATCCAAATATAACTGCGTACGCGGTGCTTGGTAAAAAAAAATTTTAAAAAAAACTGGGTCTCATTTACCCATGAATAACACATTTTTACTTTGTTTTTTTCCATTTCCTCTCCTAAACCATGAACAGGGTGCTAGGTTTGTCCTCCAAGCTATGGATCAAGGTTAGCTTTTGTTTATTTTTGTCTTTCTTTCCTGTTTGTTCAATTTTTTTTACATTTTGAATTTAATTTCATTAATTTTGATTAGGTTTTTTCATAGTTTGTTTCAAAAACCAGATTCTTCTAATCTAGACCAAGAACAACCAAATGCACCTCCTAAAAACCCACAAGAAAAACCAAATGCACCTCCTAAAAATACACAAGAACAACCCCCAATTCCTCCTTTTGACCGCACACCCGAAATATAGGAGCAATTATTTAATCAGTTAGGACAAAATATGTCTAAAATTAATAGACTGATAGTTAAATTGAAAACTTCTGAACTTGAGCATCATGAATCCCTTGCCACTAGCCTAGAAACATTAGATAGTAGTGTCATAGCTTTTTCCACACAAATTACCAAATGGGTAAGCTTTAGGGATAGGTGTCGTCAATTCTATATCGATGGGATATCATACGATGGAGTAAAAAACAAAAATATTACTAAACAACAAATATGTACCATTTTTCATTGATCCCAAAACTGGTCAGTCATTACTTCTTAATGCAAATAGGTTTCCCATACATTGGTGTACCAATGTGCAGATGAAGAATCTTTTTTGGCAGAGGTGGTAGATGGTCTTTGATGATCCACCTTGTAATATTTATGAGGTGCCATTATATTTTTTGAGAAAAGTATATTGTGAGTTTGTGCTTAATGTGTGCCCAAACTATTTTGACATGAAAGAGTTCCATGGTAGAGGTGGTGGCTCTGCCCAAGATAGACCTGGAGCCCATAGGCAATTACCCGTGGAGAGTCGCTACCCCCTAGCACCCAAACCCAAGGTGCATCAAGCTGTCCCAATAGAGCTTAAAGAGTCAATGGAGCTACAGACTCTTCAAGTGGCCACAACATTGATTGGTGCCATCATCCAGCATGGGACATCATTACCACACCCTATTGTATTGGATGATGAGCCATTAGGTGGCGATAGAGAGCCCATCTATCATATGTGTGTCAGTTGCTTGGGGATATGCTCAGGGATAGATGATGCAGTCGGTGCAGATGGATCCTCATCTCATTTGTGCATGATTTGCGGGACCAGATGTTAGGCCTGCACGACTGAGTATTTTGCGCTGACAGATGAGTTGATGGACATGGTGTTTGTCCATGAGCCACAAACATAGGTGTGTTGATTTGAATTCATAGCATTTTATTTATCAGTCACTTTCAATTTGTAATTACATAGATGAATTTTCATTTATACATCGATTTAAATTGAGACAAATAATATTCATTTCAGGATGCAGCAGTGGTATCCCATACTCCTCCCCCAGCTACTATAGTTGCAACTTCGATACCTGAGGTATAAATTTTGTAACATGTTAAAATAGAATAATACACTTTGAATTCAAAAAAATTCAAGATATACTAACTATCTTTAATTCTTGCTCCAATTTTTGGTTTGTAGGTGTTGACAGGGGATGAAATGTCCCAAATTGATGACATCACACTCTCAATGATCGATTTTGGCCTACAAGGCTATATGATATCATATTTTGTAGAACCTTTTTTATGAATTATTTTGATGGAATATGAAATTCATTTGATTTTAGATTTTTAAAATTATGTTTAATTTATTATCTGTACTAATATCTCATGTTAATTTTGTTTTTTTAGGGTACCCCCTCTGCATCTAAGGCTCGTCCTAAGAAAAAGAATTCCTCGAAGACCCCAAAACGTGGGAAGAAGGTAATTGAACACATTTTTAGTTGTACAATTGTTTGAAAATGTTGAAATCAAGTATTAGTTGGGGTTTGTAGATTGATTAGTGTTTTTTATCTATTTTACATGTACAATGGCCATTGACCTATGTGGATTTGTTGAATGTACCTGATTCGCCCATGGATCAAGAGAGGGCGGAGGTATGTATCTTTACTTTATTTTCTTGATTTCATGACTATATACACGCGTACATGTGAACTTGTGATATATTATAATCTTATAATTGTTTCATAGAGGAAATATCGATGCCTATTTCATCAATGGTGAACCCTCCTCCGTGCATTGGAGAAGCATATCAGGATCTGGTACACTTTTGTTTGATATGTAAAATTAACTATTTTTAACCTTCAATACTTATCATTATATTAATTGTATTTAATCTTTGAACATTTTTTGTATAGGTAATAATGACATTTTCTACATCAATGGTGAGCCATCCTCAGTCCATTGGAGAAGCATGTCAGGCACATGTACGTCATTGTTCTCTATGTTATAGCTTTTAAGTGTTTTTGATATATTTATGTTAGTAAATTGTATTAATTATAAATTTAATCTACAATAGACCCCTTCACGGTACGGCCATAACATGGATCCATTTAAGTATGTCTTGAAGAAAACTCCTAAGAGTGACAAGGAGAGGAGAGTGAAGACATTAGCTCCTAGATCAGCCGATGAGGTAATCTACATTTCAATTGCAAAGGAATTAAAGTTAAATGCATAGTTATGTTGTTAATTGTGAACTATATACTACAAAAGAATTCTAACTTGGCTTTTGAATTGTGGTTTTGCAGCCATCTATAGAGCCGCATACTGCATCGAAGAGGCTTGATTTTGATGATTCTCCACAAGTTTAGGATTATATAGTGTTAGTTTTGGTCATAGAATGACCAATACATGTAGATATATTCTACATTTTTATTGTATATTGATTTGGACATGGCATATGCCACATTTTTGTAATACTTGTATTGACTTGGCAAACATGTCTTTTTTATATATATAAATATTGATATTCGATCTAATAAATGTGTACTGAGTTCATTATTTTATATTCGTTTTATTTTGTGGTTGTCCTTTTATAAATTTAAATGAATATTTTCATATGTAATCAACAATATGAATATAAACAACAAAAATATATGATATAAAACATTACAATCGTGGAATATGATTTGATAAAATTTCTAAAATATTGAATTAACCCTACAAAAATCCTTGTATTCAGTTCATTATTGTGTATTCACTATATTTGGTGGCTACCCTTTTATAAATTTAAATGAATATTTGCATATGTAATCGACAATATGAATTAAACAATAAAAATCGACAATATGAATATAAACAACAATCTGTGTTTGGTGCGAGAGCACCCTCATGCTCGCAATGGTCAAATTTTGTTTGTCATGTGCACAAACCGATGTCTCAAGTGCCTCCAAGTGGGCATGTTTATCCTAGGCATGCCTTTGTTGTGCATCCCAAAATGCCAGAACGTTGAGATTCATACCATACCGGTGCGATCTCTTAAGTGCCCTGAGTCTAAAAAATTGTCAAAATTTGATGGACTATTTCTTCAAATACAAGACACATATGGTCGATCCGTTTGAACCCATGGGGTTGCGTGAGGCTCATATATAATGGCCTATCTTGGCTTTTGACGAGTCGGAGCCATTTTCAGTTGGTAACATTTTTTTGCCTGCTGCAAAATGCGTCGGTTACATGCAATGCAAAGTTGTCAGATTGGCTAGAATTGATTCGGTTTGTTGTGTGCAAAAATTGACACCACGAGCGTGTTTGGGTGGGTAGTTTTATGCTAGGAATGCTCCTATCATGCATCCCAAAGCGTCAGAATGTCAAGAGTCATACCGTACTGGTGCGATCTCTTAAGTGCCCTTAGCCCAAAAAATTGTCAAAATTTGACGGATTGTTTCTTCAAATCCAGGACACATATGGTCGATCCATTTGAACCCATGGGGTTGCGTGAGGCTCCTCTATAATGGAATGTCTTAGTTTTTGATGAGTTGGAGCCATTTTCAATTGGTAGCATTTTTTGCCTGCTACAAAAACCGTCTATTGCATGCAATGCAAAGTTGTCAGATTGGCTAGAATTGATTTGGTTCATCATGTGCACAAATCGACATCACGAGCGCACCCAAGTGGGAAATTTTATGCTAGGAATGCCCCTGTCATGCATCCCAAAGTGTTGGAACGTCAAGAGTCATATCGTACTGGTGCGATCTCTTAAGCCATTTTTAATTGGTAGCATTTTTTCGCCTACTGCAAAAACTGTCTGTTGCATGCAATGCAAAGTTGCTAGATTGGCTAGAATTGATTTGGTTCATCATGTGCACAAACCGACATCGTGAGTGCGTTTGGGTTAGCAGGTTTACGCTAGGCATGCCCATCCCAAAGTGTCAGAATGTCAAGAGTCGTACCGTACCAGTGCGATCTCTCAAGTGCCCTAAGTCCAAAAAATTGCCAAAATTTGACGGACTGTTTCTTCAAATCTAGGACACATATGGTCGATCCGTTTGAACTCAAGGGGTCATGTTAGGCTCCTCTACAATGTCTTATCTCAGTTTTTGACTAGTTGGAGCCATTTTCAACTGGTAGCATTTTTTCACCTTCTGCAAAAATTGTCAATTGCATACAATGCAAAGTTGTCAGATTGGCTAGAATTGATTTGGTTCGTTGTGTGCACAAACCGATGTTGCAAATGCATCCAAGTGGGTGGGTTTATGCTAGGCATGCTCCTATCATGGATCCCAAAGCACTAAAACATCGAGAGTCATACCGTACCAACACAATGTAGAAGTTGCTTGACAACTTTTTTGACAATTTTTTTGACAACAATAACAATTTTTGCTCAAATTGTATCTAGTGTCAATGCATGACCCCTATGACCCAGTAATGACAAATAATTCTCCAGGATTATACAAGAATCAAGAATGCTCATGATTGACCAGGGACACATCACATATACTCAAAACACAGTCACAAAACATTTACACACAAAATAGTCACAAAACATTGTCACATATTATTCAAAAAATTGCCTCTAAATATGATCAAATCAGCTCTTGGCTATTTGATTATACAAAAAAATGTCTTACAAATCATATCATGGGCTTTACTACAAAATTTAGCATTACAATATGTGCAATTCATCTCATCGCCATTTTAATATACAAATCATCTCATGGGCCTTTATACAAAATTTGGCATTGCAATATGTGCGATTCAGCTCATCGCCATTTTAATATACAAAATTTGGCATCTAAATATGTACAAATCAGCTCATTGGCATTTAAATATACAAAATTATGCCCCTAAACATGTAAAAATCAGATCATGGGCATTTATATATACAAAAAATGAATATAGAACAATTCATCGACGATTTATACAAAATTCTCAAAATCATTCTACTGTGAACTGTAGAATCAATCAAGGGAGCCTTCAAGATCGGCTCTAACCCGTATTGTGTCAAGTATTGCCTCATGGTCATATTCACGAACTTTCCATAAAATCTTGTTATGAGGTCTACCACAATACTTCATCAAATGAATATTTGTTGCAACAACAAGGTTAGAGAAATGAAGAATATGTCCGTGTGTTTCAAAATCCTTGAACAACCAACCAAACAACAGACCCTATTGGGTACTCAATACCCTCTCCGTCAATGATTGTGGTTGTCAATTTTCTTTTAGGCTCAACACAATGACAGAAAAGTAATTTGTTCCTTCATTGTTCTCTTCTACAACAACTGCATACACATGACCTACATTTTATAAAGTGTTAATTAATACCAAAAATAAAGTATGATGTACAACAAAATGAACCAAAAAGAATACTTGCTAAAAAATTAACTCAAAAAATCCCCTGAATCCACTAGGTTGGATACATGGTCAAAATCCACCAATGTCTCCATCTGGCTTAATTGTAGTGCTTTTGGAATTTGATATGAATCAATGGGAACCAATGGTCTACAAGACCATTTGTCAACCCACTCTTGTGATTCACATTCTTCCCACAAACAATACATGCATGAAGAGCAAAAACATACCATATGTCTCGTATAAATTACTAGTGGACTTGAATTTGAAATCATAAATGAGTGCATGTCACTCGATCCTACATCTATACAACAATCTAGATAGTTTTCAATGTTAGATTCAGTGATCAACCAAAAATATCTATGAACCATTGATGTACCTAGATTACCTGGACCCATCATAGACTTACACTATCGCACAATTGTTTCTACATCTATCAACTCAGCACCACCTTCATACTTCAATTATTCCCTAGCTAGGGCTCTTTTCACACATGCTCATGCACCATTGTGCTCTCCCTTACCATGTCCAGCCTCAGTGAAATTCCAAAAATGTTGTACACCGCTTGTCATATGCATCCTTGTCAACCAATAAAACATCCTTGCATTCTTGAATTGTGTGGTGCAATTATCTGACCATATTAAGTGTCGGTTGTATCGTATGTTCCTTTCCCTTAAACTATCATAGAAAACTTTAAAGAATCCTTGTACAAACTCCGATGAATGAGTATGATCATCACTTATGTAGAAGTGATACTCTCTTACAACCTTTCTATCCTCCTCTGTGCTATAATTTGCATGCATGAATGCTATGTGTACAAAAATAGAAACTTGTGTAGAGTGATAATACATGGATTGCACTTCATTTTGAGGTTGTAGTGTATAATTTTCAGCGAAATCAACGATAGAGACAATGGTGCCAAGATGAAATGTGTCCTTACATAACTTGAATTTCTCATCTAACCATCGATATCTATGTGTATGCATTATATACTCATAAACTAGTTTCTCTTGAAACATTTTCATAAATTGAGCTACACATGTATCATTTTTCACTAGCTCGCATCTCTTCAAATATTTTCCATCTTTAACTCCATATGTGACTGTCTTGCATTTTCTGAATGAAACTAGTTTCGTACCAATTTCATGTGTGCTCTCCAAATGTATGCATCTTGGTAAACATTACAAACCACCACATATAATACAAGAACCTTCCAAACAAGGAATCTTATAATAAATGCAACAATCATGTCTATTACATAGCACACTTGAAATAGATTCTCTTACCGACTTAGGAGGTGCTTGTATATTACATTCCTGCAAAACATCATCAGTGTGCAAAGTAGAACAAATATGATGAAAAATATCATAATGCATGGAAAATTCAATATGCATCCTACAACAACACGTGGTGCTCACATGATTAATCTTAATATAAAAAAATTTTGCCATTTAAAAAAATCTTTGAGAAATTCTTATTTGAGGAAACTTTTGAAGGAATCTTTCATAAAATTTAGTTTGAGTCATATCCAAATATTGTTTGGCATGTGGCTCACGATTTGTAGACCCAATTCACCTTCTAACAACATCTCTTTGGTTGGGTGAAACTCTTGTGTTGTCATGCCAAAACTTTTCAATTAATAATTTTAGTGCATCAACAACAACCTTGTCTTTACGTGGTAGTCTACCCGAGAATGCCCAAAGAGAATTATTGTTAGGTTCCTCTATTTTTTCCCACCTCTTTAATGCTTTACTTAATGTTGTTCTACTAACGTTTAATGACTTACTTGTTTTGCTTATCAAAAGATCTTTTTTTATTTTCTTGCTCATTATGGTTGATGTAATGACACGTCAAGTAGCATTAGAATCTTTAGTACGTGATTTTGAACTAATAGCTTGATATGCATCAAATAGATTTCTCACAATAGTTCTTTCACTATTACTTTCAGATGATTTTAGGCCTAGAATTTTCACTATCTCTCTAAAATTTAAATTTTTAATCATAGGAACAATTAATTGACATCTTGTGGTTTGATTTAAGTTTTTAAAATAGTTTTGCCGGGTGAATTCACAAAGCTGGTTCCCACTTTTGCCAACGAAGGAATTTGGCGAAAGTGGGAATTTCGGATTTGCCAATGTTCGAGCGAAATACAAATGTTCGCTTGGACTACCCCTAGGAGTCCGAGCGAACCAAACTGTTCAGTTGGGTTCACTCGAACAACGGGCAGGTTTTGGGTTCGAGTGAACCCATTAAAATATTAATATTTAATGGGTTTGCTCGAACCCCCCATTCGCTCGAACCCTTTGTGGTTAGAGTTTTTTTTTTTAAATTTATAAATATCGAAAAATGACAGTTAAAAGGTCATTATCAAATTTGACTTTTTCTGTCTGGTGGGAGTTGGATTGAACCAGTCGTCAGCATCACGTCATCGAGCTTTGTCTGCAGAAGTTAGCATCTTTCCTATTTCAGTTTTCAACCTTTGTTATATCAGGTGCACAAAATAACTCTTTGTTTGGTTTAATAATGTTTTTTTTTAATAAATTTGTAAATAATTTATTTGTTAATTTATTTTTTTAATTAAATAATTGTATATAGTTATTGTTTTTCAACATTTTAGAAAAATGTTTGATAATTTATTGTTTTTCATTATTTTAGAAAAATGTTTGATAATTTATTGTTGTTCATTATTTTAGAAAAATGTTTGATAATTTAATGTTTTGATTGAAATGTGTCAATTTGTTTTTAAAATTACATAATTGTATAGATGTA
The DNA here is from genome assembly GCF_030272615.1 of Cryptomeria japonica. Taxonomy (NCBI): domain Eukaryota; kingdom Viridiplantae; phylum Streptophyta; class Pinopsida; order Cupressales; family Cupressaceae; genus Cryptomeria; species Cryptomeria japonica. Next base: position 71,842,635 of record NC_081411.1, on the reverse strand, counting down.
TATTTTTTTCAACATTTTAAAATTTTTTTTTGAAAAACATAGAAAACTAACCTGTAGTAAATCAGAACTTAGAAAAACATTAGCAAAAAAAGAAAAACGTTAGAAAAATTAATTTAAATAAACATTAGAAAATTTAGATAACAAATTTAAACAAATTAGACAAAATAAATTTCCTCTACAATGTGACCCATTTTCACATCCTATTACATGCACAACATGACCCCTTAAGACCACATATGACACTATACGTTCCCTTAGGAGGTCATAGAGGATCACATATAACATAATAGTGTACATGTATCACATTCCCTTTAGGATCACATCTAGTGTCCTAAGGGGTCATACGTGGTTCTAAGGGGTCACACATGTGTTATAACACATGCGTGACCCCTTAGAATCGCATATGACCCCTTATAAAATTGTAGTGTGAACGACATACCCCTTAGTCCATCAAATAGTATCTTAACACATGCACGACCCATTAGAACCTCATATGACCCTTTATAAAATCCTAGTGTGAACGACATATCCCAAAACCCATCACATAGCGTCTTAAGGGGTCGTATGTGGTCCTAAGGGGTCACGCATGCATTAACACATGCGTGACCCCTTAGTAGGTCACATAGGACCCCTTATAACATCCTACTATACATATGACATTCCCCTTAGGATCACATAGTGTCATAAGGGGTCATATGTGGTTCTGAGGGGTCATGCATTTGTTATAACATATGCATGACCCCTTAGAACCGCATATGACCCCTTATAAAATCCTAGTGTGAACGACATACCCCTTAGTCCATCACATAGTGTCTTAAGGGGTTGTATGTTGTCCTAAGGGGTCACACATGCATTAACACATGTGTGACCCCTTAGTAGGTCACATATGACCCCTTATAACATCCTACTATACATATGACATTCCCCTTAGGATCATATAGTGTCCTAAGGGGTCATATGTGGTTAGACCCACATATGACCCCTTATAAAATCCTAGTGTGAACGACATACCCCTTAGTTCATCACATAGCATCTTAAGGGGTCGTATGTAGTCCTGAGGGGCCACGCATGCATTGACACATACGTGACCCCTTAGTAGGTCACATATGACCCCTAATAACATCCTACTGTACATATGACATTTCCTATGTGTCCTAAGGGGTTGAATATGTGGTCCTAAGGGCTCACACATGCATTAACACATGCGTGACCCCTTATAGAATCCTAGTGTGAACGACATACCCCTTAGTCCATCACATAGTATCTTAAGGGGTCGTATGTGGTCCTAAGGGGTCAACATGCATTAACACATGTGTGACCCCTTATAACATCCTACTGTACATATGACATTCCCCTTAGGATCATATAGTGTCCTAAGGGGTCATATGTGGTTAGACCCACATATGACCCCTTATAAAATCCTATAACGACATACCCCTTAGTTCATCACATAGTGTCTTAAGGGGTCGTATGTGGTCCTAAGGGGCCACACATGCATTGACACATACGTGACCCCTTAGTAGGTCACATATGACCCCTAATAACATCCTACTGTACATATGACATTTCCTATGTGTCCTAAGGGGTTGAATATGTGGTCCTAAGGGCTCACGCATGCATTAACACATGTGCGACCCCTTATAGAATCCTAGTGTGAATGACATACCCCTTAGTCCATCACATAGTATCTTAAGGGGTCGTATGTGGTCCTAAGGGGTCAACATGCATTAACACATGCGTGACCCCTTATAACATCCTACTGTACATATGACATTCCCCTTAGGATCATATAGTGTCCTAAGGGGTCATATGTGGTTAGACCCACATATGACCCCTTATAAAATCCTAGTGTGAACGACATACCACTTAGTTCATCACATAGCATCTTAAGGGGTCATATGTGGTCCTAAGGGGCCACACATGCATTGACACATACGTGACCCCTTAGTAGGTCACATATGACCCCTAATAACATCCTACTATACATATGACATTTCCTATGTGTCCTAAGGGGTTGAATATGTGGTCCTAAGGGCTCACACATGCATTAACACATGCGTGACCCCTTATAGAATCCTAGTGTGAATGACATACCCCTTAGTCCATCACATAGTATCTTAAGGGGTCGTATTTGGGCCTAAGGGGTCAACATGCATTAACACATGCGTGACCCCTTATAACATCCTACTGTACATATGACATTCCCCTTAGGATCATATAGTGTCCTAAGGGGTCATATGTGGTTAGAACCACATATGACCCCTTATAAAATCCTAGTGTGAACGACATACCCCTTAGTTCATCGTGCATAGTGTCTTAAGGGGTCGTATGTGGTCCTAAGGGGTCACGCATGCATTGACACATACGTGACCCCTTAGTAGGTCACATATGACCCCTTATAACATCCTACTGTACATATGACATTCCCCTTAGGATAATATAGTGTCCTAACATACATATGACGTATTAGATCTCTCTATTCTTGAATTTTTTATGTATGTCAAAGATTTAATTATGTACATGTACATTAGATCTCTCTATCTCTCTGAAATATATGTTATCTCTAGATCTGAAATATATGTTCTCTCTCTCTCTCACTGAAATATTTGAATTTTTTACATGTATTTTTTGAAAATGAAAATGATCTCTCTCTCTCTCATGAAGATTTATATGTATATAATCTCTCTCGCTCTCTCTCTCTCATGAAAATGATCTCTCTCTCTCTCTCATGAAAATGATCTCTCTCTCTCTCTGCTTACGTATTTATTTTAACTTTATGACATGTACCTAGATAGATGGCATCCCAGGATATACCTTCGCAGGCTCCTGATCAGGATCCACCTTCGCAGGCTCCTGATCAGGATCCACCTGCACAGGCTCCACATCAGGAGCCACCACAGCAGGATCGTCCACAGCAGGATCCCCCCTTGCCCGACATTGCTACTATTTTTCATTATAGTGGTCGAGAGTTGCATAGGTTGAGGGCCATACTAGATGACCCTCGTACTAATGGCGTGTACAAGAGTACGTGCACGTCCATTTTTGATAGTTTGCAAACATTGAGGGACCGCTTAGTATCTCATACCTCATTCTCACCTGAGGTTATAGAGGATATATATAGACAGTTGAGGAGTGAGGTGAGGGGTCCTCATTCTTTTGCTGATGTGGTGGGGGTGGTCTCGAAGGAGACCATCAAGGAGAGATGCTTCCCACAATATCAGGAGAAGAGTAAGGTGAGGGGATATCAGGTTACCAGATATATCGACCCACAGGTTGCATCACTGATTTACCCACAATTCTTAGCAGCACATGGTCGTTATCCTAATAACGACCAGATTCCATTATACTTTGCACAGTAGGTATTTGTTGAGGTTCATTGTCAGATGAAACCAAACTACCTTGATATTCTGGGATATTATGGATAGGGGAGGGGTAGGATTGCTGATAGAGATGCATATCGTAGGTGTGATAGAGCTCTGCCTAGACACAGGGACCTTGTTAGCCAGAGATTTCCTGCAGTAGTCCCAGCCATGGCACCCATAGTAGATCACATTGTGATTGCTTCTCAGAGAGAAGCAATTGATAGGATTGGACAGATTGCATCAGCACCAGCCACCATATCTTCTGACAGGGTGGGTAGATATATGATGAGTCGACCACATTCGTGATCATCCATAGATCATGCATCTTCTAGTCATGGGGGGGCTTCAGATTCAGATGATCGGTATATTTCTGCTGGCATCCCCTCCCTAGATGAGGTAGCAGCTATAGTCAGAGGTAGTAGACATGTACAGATGTCACAGTATTTAGTCGAGGACCTACTACATGCTTATAGTTTTATTTCATCTCGACTTGGGATACCATTTTGTGATGTTAGAGAGTAGATTCTCAGAGATGGTCAGGCTAGCGATATCAATGCATACCCCGAGGCAGTCACAACATTCTCATCACTCTATGCATGCTCCAGGCACTGACCCACCTACAGATCACTCTGTTGCTGCAGAGGAGGAGCTACGAGCTGATCAGCTCCATATCACAGATGAGGGCCAGTTGGATTCATTTGAGGAGATACGAGTTGATTAGGTACATATCACAGATGAGGGTTTGGACTCATTTGAGGATCAGCTGAGAGATTTGAGCCATACTGGATTTATGGACATGCTACTACAGTCAGACACTTCATCCACAATGCCCACTCATCTAGTTAACCCCTTGCACTCCTCAGTGATACGTACAGCCAGAGAGAGATATGCTGGCATGAGTGATGTTGTTTATATGATCACGGGACAGGATCAGACTATACAGCCTACTCTAGGTGATACACAGGTATGTACATGTACATGTGCATTTAAAATTTTAGAAGATATGTATACATACATTGCAAATTTGTACCTGATAAATCTATATATATAGATCTCATGTTTAATAAATAATCTAGAGTTCTAAGTTTTAATTTGTAGATCATTTAAATTGATTGTGGACTAATCCTTAAATTGACAGTTAGCTCATGTCACTCCTTCCTTGAGCTCTGAGCATGTGCGTAGGAGACATTCTTTAGATGCTGTTAGTGTACAGGTTAGTTATGGTTTTTGGGATTCTCTCTAAAATCATCATATCCGACGGCCCTGAAAATTTGGTGAAAATTTGTCGGGACCATGGCGCTCGGAGTGCACATGGTCCCAAACATTTTTCCCAAAATTTTAGGAGTGCGATCCAATCATAAAATAAAGCTTAACCCCAAGAAATTGGTGGGAGATTCAATCTCTAGGTTGGCCAAAAGTTGAAATTAAGACCTAGGGTTTCATATAAAAGAGCTCTCTTTCTTCATTTGAAAGGATCGGAATTTTGGTTTCAAGGACCTTCTATGTAGCGAAAGAGCAGATCTTTGAATACTTCAACAACATTCAACATCCATCTATCAAGCATTTATCAATTTCATTCATTCATTTAGGGCTTTGAAGGCATTGAAGAACAATAAGGGATCACCGACTGAAGATTGGCTTGTACCCCTCCCTTGGGGTTGGGTATGATTTCATGTTGTTTTCATGTCTTTGCATAAGCTTCAACATATCATTTTTATTCATGCTTTAGATCACTTTGCATCTTGATTTAGAGCATTTACATTATCATTTACAAGCAATTAGGGTTTACTTTCTAGGTTGCTCTAGTTTGCTTACTTGCATTTTAGGATCTTGCACACACAATACTTTTACAATACAACTTGGCTATTCATGGAGGTGGAAATCACCGAAGTGGGGGTTTGACTAAGGCAAAACCCTATATAGCCGCCCACCACACCTTTTCAGATATAAGTGTAGGTTTCTGAATTCGGACGATGCCGCAAGTTACAGATCCGGAAGAAGCAGACCGAGATAGAACTTCACACCAAGTTTCAGAGCAAAAGACTAGGATAGGGGTGTGGGGCGCCCTGGTCCTGCCAGGACAGGGGTGTTAGGCACCTTGGTCCCTGGGATAGGGGTGCTGGGCGCCCTGGTCCTTCTGATAGATAGCATTTTCGATAGTTTTCCAGAGTGCAAAACAGCAGCTTCAGGGGCAGTTTCCAGAACAGTATCAGGACAGTGGCGCCCGCGCCCCCATCCTGAACATTTTCATTCTGATTTTGACTCCGGGTACATATCTTCATTCTTGTCTTATCCTTGTGTTTACAGCTTTCCATTGTTTAAGTTCAATTCTGCAATCTTGTTACTAGTTCATACTTACACTTTAGGGTTAATAATTGAACTTGCATCATTTTATCTTTCAATTACAACAAAGGAATAGAAATCCTAATAGGTAGCCCGTGGCTCTCTCTTCCACAAAAAGAAGTAGCCAATTGTGTGATACCTCTAGGCTCTTTCGTATTCCACAAATGTGTGATTGAAAGTGAGATTAGGGCATGTTTGCTTAGTTTCACTTTTTCCCCCACACATTTTTGGTGAACCCGACGTGAACTCCAATCTTCTCTAATTCTGATTTATGTTTTCAAATTTGAGTGTTTATGCTATTTCAAATTCAAATTTGTATTTACAAGTTTTAATTTCTTGCAAGATTCAAAAATTTAGAGGAAATTTTTGCTAAAACCCTAATTTTTCAATTTAAAGTTGAACTTGTGGATAGCTTAATTGGATCAATAATTTCAAATCTGATTTAGGAACTCATTTGAATCATAAATTTCATTTTCTAAATCTACATTCTAAGTGCTTGCATTGGTTAAAATTAAACATTTCCTTCTATTTTGCATGTGTTATCATTTGAAAGAAGAAAATTGTTGTCATGATGCATTCATTTCATAGATGTGATAATGGGTTAGCTTCCCTTGTTTCAATTTTTCCTTCTTCTAAAGAACCTCCTCCCATCTATAAAAACATTTTAGTGCCTAAAAGAGTTTCTATCAATCCCTTTGAGACTCTCCCATGCTCTAAGGATGAAGACTTTAAGAGTGATCTTGACAACTATCCTAAAATGTGCCCTTCCTATTTAGCTATCCTAGAGGAAGAGAATGATATCATAAACACCTTTCTTAATGTTACTTCACCTTCCCTACATGATGTCTCTCTAAGTGAAAAGGTATTGATGGACATTGACTCATTTTCTCCTAAAGTTGGTCCTTCCAATGGGGGCATGTTAGTGCAACAAGAGGTTATGAACACTTCTTTCAAAGATTTCCTTCCTAAGCACGAATCTTTGGAGAAATATGTTCATGTTCCTCCTAAAAAACACTCCCTTCATGAGGATCCTTTTGTGCAAGAAGATGACATGATCCCTACATTCCCTAGTGATGGCATTTCTTTTTCCAACAAAATTCCCACTAGAGATGATGAATTAATGATAAATGCTTACCCTTCTCCTAAAGTTTGTCTTACCCATAAGCATCCCTTAGAGAAAGAAGATGAAATAATAAGCAATTTCCTTAATTCTCTCTCCCCTAAAGATCATATTGAGCATATTTTGAGGAAAGAGGATGAGTTTAACACATCTATTGATGCTCTCCCTCCTAAGGATGAGGAATTAATAAACAATGTTATCTCCTCTCCCGAAATTAACAATACTTCAAACATTCCCTTCAACCACTTCACTATTTGGGATGAACCATTAGAAGAAGGTGTAGATTATTCTGTCTCCCTTGATAATTTCTCACCTTCCTTGAATATCAATTATTCTCTCTCTAAAAATAAAGCATCTCCCTCTCCTCAACTTGGTTCTACTCATAAGGATACCCTAGTTCAAAGCAAGATGGTTAACATCTCTTTCAAATATCTCTCTCTCAAAAGTGAGAATTTAGAGAGTAATGTTGATCCTTCTCCTAGAGAGTTTATTCCCCATGTAGATCCTTTGATGATAGAGGATGTTATGACCTTTCCTAGTATTACTTTTCCTACTAGAACATCAATGCCTACCCCTTGTCTCTCTCCTAAAATTGATTTAATCCGTGATAAGATTTTAGTGCAAGAGAAGACTATCAATAATTCTTCCAACACTTTTGTTCATTCCTCTAAACCATCCTCAATCAATTTGATACATGTGAATGAAACACCTAACAAACCTCTCTTCACTGTCCAAGGTGCTTGTCCTTCTCAAAATTCTCAACCTTTAAATAAGCCTATCTTAGTGGTTCAAGGTGGTTATGCTAATGATTCTTTTTACACTCCTAACAGACCTATTATTACTATGCAAGGAGGTTATTCTACTAAGAGCCCTTATGAGTATGCTAAGCAACTGACTAGAGAGAGTTATCATGCGGTTGCTCATACCTATAACACAAGAAACAATAGGCAACCTAATCCTCCTCCAGTTAGCCCAACTTCACTTCCTCCTTCTCAACCAATTCTTCTGCAAGCTCCTCGTATTTCACAAATGCTTAGTAAGGACTATGATCTTATAGAACAACTTAAAGCTACCCCTGCTAAGATATCCCTTTGGGATTTGATCCAAACTTCTTCCGTTCATCATGGAATGTTACAAGATGCCTTGAAAGATTTGAATGTTCCTCCACCTAATACATCTAGTAATATAGTATCTTTGGTTAACTCTGTGATGAATCCTAAAGCTCAAATTGTGTTTACTCAAGATGAATTGCCTACTAGTGAAATTCAACATCAATATGATCCCTTGATGATTGTGGTTATCATAAATGACATTTCTATAAGACGAACACTAGTAGATAATGGTTTTGGCCTTAATGTGTGTAGCATTAATCTATTGCATAAGATGAATGTGGATACATCCCTTATTGAGCCTGACTCTCGTCCCATTCGAGGCTTTGATAATGTGGCTAAGTCTTCATTAGGTATTATCACCTTACCCATCATAGTGGGACCTGTTACTTTGCCTACTCCTATCCATGTTATGTCAGGAAATCTAACATACAACTTGTTATTAGGGAGACCTTGGATTCACAGTATGCAAGTTGTCCCCTCTACATTGCATAGACAAGTTAAATTTATTTATAACAATAAGACATATACCTTGATAGGTGATACTAATCTTCAGGCTTGTTTGCAAACATCTACTTCCAAAGGGAGTTCTTCTAAACCTTCCTCTTCTAGTGATGACTCTTTAAACAAGATACCTATGGATGAATCATCACCCTCTGATAATCAAAATTATTTGGATGAGTCTGAAGTTCTTGAAGAAGATTCTTCTCAACTTGAATCTACACATGAAAAGGCTTTTGGTCCTGAGAAGGTTCTTGCAGAAGACGATTGGGGATCTCTTGATTTTAATCCCACCTTTGTAGGTGAGTATAGGGTTCCTCCTGGAGAGATTAAAGTTAAAAAGAAGGAAGAAACTAGAGGTCAATCAGTCTTACCTGAACCTATGAGCAATAATTTTGTGGCTACTTCTCAAACTTCTTCTCCTCACATCTCTAATTCTGAAGAATTTGATTCTTTGTCTTATGAAAAACTACCTTCTCTTTCTAAAATGGCTAATCATTATGGTTGTGGTTTTCATATTTTGGCTAAGAGTGGCTATAGTGGAAATGGTTGTGGCACAAATGAACAAGGAATTAAAGTTCCTTTAGGACATAACATGCATGAATATTCATTTGGACTTGGATATAATCTTTCTAAGCCCACCAAAGCATCTAAAAGACCATCTCTCAGTGTGAATGCTATATTTAGTAGTGATGATGATCTCATTCCAACTAAATCATCTTCTACTTCTATCAAATCTCATTCCCTTCATAAGGAAATCTGGGCGATGAACAAATCTCTTTATGAATCCCCTCAAATTTCTAAATCCACTTATGAATATTTATCTCCTATTCATCATAAAGTCCTTTCCTCCAGGGATAAGGCTCTAATAAATTACACGCATCCTTCTTCTAAGATTTCTTGTGACTTTTCCTCTTCAATTTTTATCATTTTATACATGTTTTTGATCTCACTTATAGTTGAGCATTTAGCATGTCATATTCAAATACCTCAATCAATCTATCATGTCTTTAAATAACATTAATGGCTATTATGTTGCTCATCATTATGTGACATTGGTAGCTCATTTACTGGGGGCTCATTGTCATTCATGATGGTACAATTTCAAGTGCAATCATATTTTTGAAGCAACATAATAGCCTAATTTCCTATGTTATCTCTTGTTCCTATGGGGACAAGAGTGATTTCATACATCTCTTCTTTTTATGGTCAAAATTTCCCTTTGGGGTACTAGTGTGGAAATATTGATCATCTTTTCTTTAGAATCCTCTTTTCCTAGACATGGGAGAAGATGTGTATCCTCTTTCTTATCCTACCCACTTCTTGTGAGGAGCATTTTACATACACTAATGTCTTGCTTGCATGAACTCATGTGAGTATGTAGTACATTTTTCTTATGTCTAAATCTCTCCCTATAAGATTGTGTAAGTCCTTCTCATTATCCTTATCCTTGGGAGGCAATGATCTTTCCTTATTTTTATCTAAGGATCCACTTTTTTCCTATTTCGTGGATGGTGTGAACTTTATTACTTGATGTTATTCCCTGTATGCATTTGTTGTTGTTTGTTCAAGGATTCTCTCTTACAAGAGGTGTAAGTCCTTGACTACAACCTCTTTTGCAATTGGTAAAATACATCCATAATGAATTCACTCTCCCAATTGGGTTAAAAGGAGCGTCATCCTTCATTAAGAATCACTTTCACCTCGCAAAAGAAGGAAGTATTGCATTCTTATTCTCTTCTTTGTCTTATTCTAGAAGGTGTTATATTTGTCTAAAACAATTCCTCTCGGGGATAGGTGTCTTTTGTACAAATATCTCTTCTCCTCTAAGGATCTCCTTTACACATATTACAAGATATCCATTTTTCAACTATCTTATCCTTGCTTAAAGAGTGCAAAACTCTCTTGCTTAGATCTATGACATTGTTGCATTTTTGGGGTATCTTCTTTTGTGATGAAGGTAGGTATCCTTGTTCTACTTTGCTTATGACATAAACATTACACTTTTTGAGCAATGGGTCATTCTCGGAACCAGAGCACAGACTCTTAGAGCGAGATGTCTCCATTTTTTTATACAAGGTGATTATTCTCGGAACCAGAGCACAAACTCTTAGAGCGAGATGCCACGCTTTTGTACTATACATATACAGGTTGTAGCATACTTGGGCATAGACTCCTATGAGGTGCTTCTAACCTCCCTTACACACACATGCACGAGGTTGAGTGGAACTAGCGGCATAAGGCTAGACTTTCTCACTCTCCTCCCTTACATGGATCACCTAGATAGACTCTAGGGGCTAGTTTTCCATGTCCTTTATCCCATGGATCACCTAGACAAGATCTAGGGGCAAGAAGTCCATGTTTTCTCTCTCACTATTCTTCTCATGGATCACCAATGTGTGTATTCATGCTTTTTTCCTTTCTTTTCTTCTCTTTGCATTTTGTTTCCATTTACATCCTTCATCTTGTGTTAGAGAACTCTCAAATCCTCACACTCTTTGTTGTGTTGGAATTGAGATTTAGTCCTCTTTCTTACCAAATGATTCTCCATTAGTTTTTGATCTCATATCAAATCTTCTTGTGAGTATTTGTCATCAATATTCTTTAACAATTCGAAGTGGTAAACATGATACCTGTTTCAACTCACTAAAATTAGCAAGCCGAAACAGGGGGGGGCATATAGCTACCCTCGAATTTTCATCACCTTCCTTAGTAAGCATTAGGTGATTTTGTGATCTAACGTGTGTTTTGTAGGGTGTGGTTCCTAACTGTGTACTGCAGATACTGTTGGGGGCTTCGTTCGACAGACTTATGGATATATCCTTTTTCAAATAATGTTTACTTTTCTGTACTTTAGCTTGCATATGCACATAGTGTTCATATGACCGCTAAAGTGGGGGCTAAATGTAGCATCGTAAATTGTACGCACTTGCTAGGGTGGTACAATTTCACACCTAGTTTAGCACCCGCCTTGGCGCATTTTGCATTTTGCATTGTATTTCCCCTTTAGCACTTAATTAATTAAATTAATTAGGTCTAAGGTTCTATTTTATCATCTCCCATATCATAAAGTTGGGCCCTTTTCATTAAAGTGTGCCCCTTTCATTTTATTCTTCCAATACATCATTTAATCAAAAACCCTAATTAGGTCCTATTTTGAACTTTAAGGCTTGATTTCGGGGGTCAAAACATCTCAAAATCACCTGTAACTTTGGGATTCTCTCTAAAATCATCATATCCGACGGCCCTGAAAATTTGGTAAAAAGTTGTCAGGACCATGGTGCCCGGAGTGCATATGGTCCTGGACATTTTTCCCAAAATTTTAGGAGTGCGATCCAATCATAAAATAAAGCTTAACCCCAAGAAATTGGTGGGAGAGTCAATCTCTAGGTTGGCCAAATGTTGAAATTAAGACCTAGGGTTTCATATATAAGAGCTCTCTTTCTTCATTTGAAAGGATCAGAATTTTGGTTTCAAGGACCTTCTATGCAACGAAAGAGCAGATCTTTGAAGACTTCAACAACATTCAACATCCATCTATCAAGCATTTATCAATTTCATTCATTCATTTAGGGTTTTGAAGGCATTGAAGAACAATAAGGGATCACCGACTGAAGATTGGCTTGTACCCCTCCCTTGGGGTTGGGTATGATTTCATGTTGTTTTCATGTCTTTGCATAAGCTTCAACATATCATTTGTATTCATGCTTTAGATCACTTTGCATCTTGATTTAGAGCATTTACATTATCATTTACAAGCAATTAGGGTTTACTTTCTAGGTTGCTCTAGTTTGCTTACTTGCATTTTAGGATCTTGCACACACACAAGGTCTGCACATACAATACTTTTACAATACAACTTGGCTATTCGTGGAGGTGGAAATCACTGAAGTGGGGGTTTGACTAAGGTAAAACCCTATATAGCCGCCCACCACACCTTTTCAGATATAAGTGCAGGTTTCAGAATTCAAACGACGCCGCAAGTTACAGATTCGGAAGAAGCAGACCGAGACAGAACTTCACACCAAGTTTCAGAGAAAAAGACAAGGACAGGGGTGTGGGGCACCCTAGTCCTGCCAAGACAGGGGCACTGGGTGCCCTGGTCCTTGGGACAGGGGCGCTGGGCACCCTGGTCCTTCTGACAGACAGCATTTCCGACAGTTTTCCAGAGTGCAAAACAGCAGCTTCAGGGGCAGTTTCCAGAACAGTATCAGGACAGTGGCGCCCGCGCCCCCGTCCCGAACATTTTCATTCTGATTTTGACTCTGGGTACATATCTGCATTCTTGTCTTATCCTTGTGTTTACAGCTTTCCATTGTTTAAGTTCAATTCTGCAATCTTGTTACTAATTCATACTTACACTTTAGGGTTAATAATTGAACTTGCGTCATTTTATCTTTCAATTACAACAAAGGAATAGAAATCCTAATAGGTAGCCCATGGCTCTCTCTTCCACAAAAAGAAGTAGCCAATTGTGTGATACCTCTAGGCTCTTTCGTATTCCACAAATGTGTGATTGAAAGTGAGATTAGGGCATGTTTGCTTAGTTTCACTTTTTCCCCCACACAATATATATTTGATGTACATGCATGTCTAGAGAGAGATATATATTATATTTAATATTTAAATAAATTTTACTTTTGCAGGACTCCCCCTCAGATGGTCACTTAGTCCATAGTCGACATGATGATCCCTGTTGATTTGCTCCAGACTTTATAGCTCATTTACATTTATCTTTTTATATACTTTCATATTATATATGATCGTAATCACCAGAAATCAAAGGAATGTCTTCAAAGTTTTCATCCTCATTTGAATCCTCGTATGTGTTAGAAACATCTAGTGGCACCATTTTCCATTCACTAACATATCCAAGCTCTTGGTTCTTGCAATCAACATAGTTTTCGAAAATGCATTCAGAACAAAAACATGAATAATCTCTAGTGTATAATGTCCATGGGTGATTATCTGTACTCATGACACAATGCAAAGATCTTGTCCTCTCCACACTCTTGCATCCATGCATTGATTTTCTATCCACATCTGTAAAATGTACATGTGTACAAGAATGTACATGTAGATCAAGTTGTTAAATTAAAAAAAATTAAATAAAATAGTAAAAGAGAACACGTACCGGTTATCTCCCAGAACACTCTATATGGAATGGGCTTATATGTTCTTGATGATGATTCCCCAGGATAATTAGGTTGCTCAAAGTGTTTCTTACACCATTCAACAACATCATGTGCATTTTCTATGCGTTCTCCTATGTACTTTATTTGATGCTTTCTTAGAGCACGTTTGATACAAGCTCCTGCACCATCATGTTCACCCTTTCCATGACCACTCTCAAAAAAACTCCAAACATGTGGTATTTTGTCATTTCGATGATATCTACATAGTGCATAAAATGGCCTCAAAGATTTGAATTGTGCCGCACATCCATCAGACCAAACAAAATGTTTAACTATTGTTATGCCTCTATCTTTCAAATATTCAAAAAACTTCTTAAAGCAATGTTGTACAAAAAGTGTGTCATGCTCCTTATCATCACTGATATAGAAGTGGTACTCTTTCTTAATGACACAATTTTCAAATATACTATCAACACCATCCAAATTCATCTGTGCACGTCGATAACACACATGCACAAAAATAGTGATTTGCTTTGAAAAGTAATACTCTGATTGAATCTCTTTTTGATGCACAAAAGAGTAATTCTCTGCGAAGTCAACTACAGATAAAATAGTTCCAAGTGGGAAAGTGTCTCTTAATCTTTTAAATTGTTCTGCTTGCCACTTGGCAAAAAAACCATGGCATATGTATGGTTCTATCAACTTACGAAAATTTTCCATAAATGTTCCAATAGGTATTTCCTCTTCTACATAATCTAGTCTTGTAGATTCCTTTCCAAATTTTGTTTCAAATTTTTTGTACTTGTAACTCTTGCAATTTACCATCTTCCTCATGTTAGTATCTTCATCTCTCAAAGGCAATTTAGCCAAGTCCCCGCATGTTCCACAAATTGCTCTTATGCAATTTATTTGACCGGTTGCATCATCATCTGATTTATCACATAAGATGGATGCTATGAATTGACTTGTTCATTTAGGAGGAGCATTTTCATAACCATCATTATCTTCTCTAATCTTTCGAAACACCTAATAGTACAAGTCAAATTCGATGTGATAATGACAACAACAAGTTTCGAAAACTTTGTTTAACTTCACATAATATGGCCTTAACTGTTCAAACATGGTTTGTCCAATCTTTATATGAGGGTTTGTTTTAGTAAACAATACATACAATTCATGTTTTTTTGTGTCTATCCAATGTTTTACATGGAGATCATAATGATCACGACCAATCCTTTGCTTGATAACATCTCTACTATTTGATGAAGGGCGAGTATTATCATTCCAAAAACTTGTCACAAAGTTCCTAACAACATCTTCAATTCTATCAGAACGAGGAGCTCTACACATAATTTCCCAATTCCCTTCTGAGGTAGTATCATCCAAAATCTTTCTCCTTTTAACATATTTAGATATTGTCCTTCTACTAAAACCAAACTCAGATGACAGTGAAGAGATTTGTCTTTTTTGAGGCAATCTTTTATTTACTAAAGATGTCAACATCACTCTTCTTGAAATGGTCTTATCTAGTTTTCGAGATTTTTTACCAATGTTCACCAAACCTTTCTTAACATTATCAACAATAGATTTTTGTAGCTGAGAAGATTTCCTCTTTTGACTTGTTGTATCTATACCCAACAATTTCATTGGATCTATTAAGTCTTTATGAGTAAGTACAATTGATAACAATTGAGCTTTTTCTAGTGTAGTATCAAGATTATTGAAATGCAACATTATTTCTTTTCCACTTTTATTCATTGACCTCCTTTTAGTATGTCTAGGTTCTTCACTGAGAAGTTTCAACTCATCCACATCCATTTCAAGTAAATGATCTAAATTTTTATAAGAAATATTTCTCTTCACCTGTTTAGCTAGATCCACAATATGCTCATCCATATCAATGGTAGGAGGTAAGGAGCCTAACCCCTCTCCTTCAAAGGTCTCCATTGGTTCAACTTGGACAATCTCCTCCCTATGTTCATCAACTATATTGTGTTCTTCAACAGGTTCGTTTGCCCGTTCTGCACATAATTTAAGAGTTTGTGTAAGGTTCTTGAATTAATCAGAGATTATTCAATTAGGATTAAGAATAGGGGTGAATTTGGCTTAAAGCTTTACATGTTAAAATTAGCCCATTTAATTTGGTTTATTAAATTTAAATACTTTTAGGACCTTATTGTTATAACTCTAATTAAATTACCTGTTTAGGTTTAAAGTTCAATTTGTTCTCAGGTTAGGATTAAAGTTCAATCTCTAATTCTGAGCACTAATTTAACACATAAAATAAAATTTTGATAAATTAGAAATTCCAATTTTGAAAATTAAAAGTACAAATATTTTGATGCATGCATACGATAACTTAGGTGACCTCATATTAATTTGTTATGGACCATAATGTAAGTGGACTATAATTTGTCACATGTGTGTATATTTAAGACCTATTATTGCATGTACGTGAAGTTGAATATAAATCTGAAATGTTTTTGCATGTACGTGAAGTTGAATATAAATAGTTCACCTAAATTATTCAACATGTTTAATAGGTTATAAATTTATGTCACATTTAAGAACTATAATCAATGTAATAGTCCTAATAGGCCTTATTATTAAAATCAATATGACCACATTTGAAAAAACATTTCACAAAATTAATATACTTAACTACCCTTACGACAGATATATTATGTGATATTAAAGGACCTATCACATGAAATTACTTGTACATGTAGATTAAATATTCAATATATATAATTTAGAACCTAAAAATTATGACATAATAGGTCTTATTAATTTTATGACTTAATAGGTCTTATCTATTATAAATGAACTTAATTATATAGGAGAAAAATGCAATTACACAACAAGCAAGTTGATGGAATTTGAAATTTGCAAATACACATGTATTATCTCAAATTAATTATGTTTTCCAATTAAAACAAAATTATTTTTAATCCTATTAAAAATATTAGATAAAAAATATTGAATTCTAATTAATTGATACGTAATACATATTAAATTAAATAGAAATAAAATTAAAAATACATACTTGCATCATGATATCTTTGTCTTCTTTGTTCTCGATATCTTTCTTCTGTTTTGAGAGAATAATTCCTTGAAGTCTTATTTTTCCTTCTCTTCTTGTTCCCCATGCTTTTACAAAAAACCTTCAAATTATTGCCTTCAAAATAATTTTCAAATATCTTCTCTCATCCAAAAATGCGAATTATTTTAATCATTTGAGTGATAAAAAGTGAAAAAAAATTATGGACATTTATACGATTCCACAAATGAAAAAAAAAACAAAAAATGTGTCGCCCCGAGTTTGAACGAAAGCCGACAGTTAAAAATTGTTGGGTTCGCTCGAACATGGCAGTTAAAAAAATGTGCATGCCAAAATCTAGCTCGCTGGTTCAAGCGAATGGGGGTTCGCTCGAACCCCTTTTGGTTCGAGCGAACCCAATACGATCGAACTCCTGTTCGTTCGAACCCCCAAAATTAGAAGTTTCTCCCAAAAAATTTCAGAGTTCTGAAGAATTAATGACTTTGGAGCTCTGGTTCAATGCACGAATGAAATAATCTTGATAACCCAAAAATATTAGATGGTAGTACTCGAAGCAAGCTTTCCAACAAATATAATTTTGTTATATTTTGAATTTATTCTGTTCTTGATTTTTTAATTTTATTAAAAATTGGTTTTTCACCGAACATGAACTTCTCTGTTCAATGCATTGGGAAAAATAAGAAACTAATTCAAAAAAATTCTGAAAAATATCTATGCCCTTGGTATCGATGTCTTCTTTCTAACAAAAAAAATAAAATTGAATTTCGATTTATATAGAACAAGTTATGTGTTCAAATGTAAACCTATGTTTGAATTATGACTAGTCGGACTTCAAAACTTTATAAAATGAAAAATATTGAACATATCACTATAAAACCAAATGCAAGCCCTGGATATTGATGTTACAAACCAAAATTCAAAATAATTGAGTTTTTATCATTTATAGAAAAAAAGTTATGCGTTTCGGGAGGCACATCACTCTTAAAAAATGTAGTTTGTTGTAAAAAACTACTTTTCGAGGGAGATGGAAAATTTAAAAAAAAATCTTTCAAAAAATTTGAAAAAAATGTATATAGAATCTACAGACAAAATGCTAGAAATCACTAATTTACATCATCTTCAAATTTTTAATAGTTTAAAAGTTATAGTTCTCGGAAGTTGAAGATTATTTTAAAAATGTACATCTCAGTGTCAAAAGTGGCAAAAAAGTGGGAACCATTATTGTGAGTTCACCCTGCCATATTCTTTTAACCATTCTCCTACAATTTTTTTCATTCATTTTATTTGGCATTGGCTTCAATATATTCTCATCAATATTAATTAGATACTTTGGTTTCCTACGAATGATTCTAGGAGGTGTTAACATCGGTGCATTATGTACATTCAATTCATCAAGTAGAGAAGGTGTAATATGTTCATCATTTAATTGATTATTCAATGTGGTATCTTCTTCAATTGCATTAGGTTCAAACGGTAAATCAAATGTCTCTTCTTCAATTGCATTAGGTGCATTATATTTGTTTGGTAAATCGAATTGAGATGTTGAGGATGACATACCTTCTTCTCTCATTGTTCTTATGTCACACAATTTCTTCATATGTTGCCTTTGTCTTTCCTTTTGAGCCTCTCGTTGTTCCATCATTCCTTGCTTGTTCTTTCCCATGGTTGATATTGGTTGTCCTAAATAGAATCATATTACATATATATGTAAATAAAAGTTCATAAACAAACAAATAACCATAAATATGCATCTTATCACTATTTTTTGAAATCAAACTATTAAACAATCACAATACTATTGACAAAAACTAATAAGAACAACAATTCAATCATTTGAAATCATGCAAAAACAAAAAATTCACTTACTTCTATGTATAAAATAGTGATAGAAGTGCAAACACAGTTCCAGTGGGGCTTTCAACAACCTCAAAAACTTCTTTTGAGCTCTTTGAGGCTCTTGGGCAACTAAAACTATGTCTATGAACTGCGTACACACTGTTAGTCCATGAAATGTTGACAAGCCCAATGGTATTTTTTTTCCCATTCTGGACTAATAAGTAGTGCATACGCACTCCTAAGCCTAAAAAATGTTATCGCAGGATAATGAATAATGGGCTCAGTACCCTGTACGTGCTTACAAGTAATAAGTACCACGTACGCGCTCCTTTGCCTTAAAAAAGTTATGGCAAGGTAGTGAACTAATAGTTTCAGTGCCTCATACGCGCTATTGGTAGTATAAAAGATGTGAATGAAAAGGGAGGGAGGGAGAGAGAGAGAGAGAGAGAGGGAGAGGGGGGAGAGTAGGGGGGAGGGAGAGAGGAGGAGGGAGCAGAAGGGAAGGAGGGAGGGAGAGAGGGAGGGAAGAGGGTGGGAGAGAAGAAGGGGTATGGAGGAAGGGAGAGGGAGATGAGAGAGGAGAGGGAGAGAGAGGGTGGGAGGGAGAGAGAGAGAGAGAGAGAGAGAGAGGGGGGGAGGGAGGTAGAGAGAGAGAGAGAGGGGGGGCAAGGAGGTAGAGAGAGGGAGGGAGAGAGGGAGAGAAGAGGGGGGGGTGCAATGGAGAGAAGAGGGGGTGTTAAGATTCCCAAAGATACTGAGAGGGGGGTGAATTAGTATCTTGCTGGTTAATAGATTTTCTATCTTATTAAGCAAATTACATTCCAAAACAGTGTACTGACAAACCAGAAATAATGCAGTAAATAAGATCAATAACCACAACATAGAAAGCACACCATAACACAATATTTTTAATGAGTAAACTCGGTGTGGGAAAAACCTCGGTGGGATTTGTGACCCACAATATTCACTCACTGGCCAATAAATGAAAATTACTTACAATAGGGGCCTGCACATGCAGGAAGGCCAACTTCCTAAAACTCACTGCTTAATTACAAAAAGGGAAGTCTCACCGACTTACAAAATGTATTATACAAATCCAATATCATGTATTGCTTTGGTTCAGCATCTACTATGCCAGGTTCAATACTGGTTTAAGCTCATACAACTTCCATAAACCTTATTCCAAAATCTGCCTTAACATTCACATGTTCGCATCTGCCTATTACATTCCATACATAAATGATCCTACAAGATGTCATACTTATATGAGTCCTATTACAATTCTCCTTGTCGGCTTACAAAAAGATTTTACAATTAAATACAAAATATAATAAACAAAATCCTATTGGCTAGGGTGTCGGTAATCATCTTTGTCATTGTTGCTTCCATAGGATTGTAAGGTTGCCATCAATGACAATACCTTCAATCACCTACAATTTCTCATTGGAGTGTGCATATCCCAACAATATCCCCCTTTGGCATTGATGGTAACACTCATGAGAAAAATTCAAAATTGTTATCCAAAATATGTTGTCCAAATATCTGTCAAAACTGTGTGCTCCCCCTGAGCAGATGATCTCTTCTACCAATCATTTTCATTTTTCTCATTCTACTACTCCCCCTTTGGAATCAATGACAAAGGCTGTCAATTAATGCCAATTGAGTGTAGTTCTTGTTAGGATCCCTATAACTGATGGGTTACAATCTGATATAGATCCACTAATGCAAAATTCAAGTTGTTAGTGAACCTTTCAGTATCCTTCAATGTTGCTTCTATCCTTTGGATGGTACCGGTGAGTATGTGCATTTTCTCTTCCGATGTTTTAAGTCCAGGAACAAGAGCCTCTGAAATCTCTTTTCTCAAGGAGATGAGGACGTCTAGTTTCGGACCTAGTCTACATTTGAGTTCCTTAGCCTTGTATTTTATAGTTTCCTTCTCCTTCTCCAATTTCTCATGTTTCTCCTCAAAACCTGCTATCTCTTGCTCTATTACCGATAAGGGTTCTGATGAACCAATGAGATTGTTAGCTATATCATTTATTTCCTTTTGTACTATGTTGATTTCCTTGTTAATATCCACTGTCAAAAGATTAGTCTTGCAGGTATCTTTGTACAACTCCTTAAATTCCATTAAAATTTTGTTTAGTGTCGGTAGGAGGGTGTCAATGTGTTTCGTGCACTTCTTTATTGTCTCTTCAAAGAATTTTTCTTTTTCCTTGTTCATTTTTTCACTGAATGTCTCCTCATTAATCTGATCAACTGTCAAAAGATTGTCGGTGATGTACTTAGACAATGTGTCTACTTGACTAAAAGAATCTTTATTTTCCACATTGCACTTGGGTGCAATTAGTTTCAATAAAGGAATTGTGTCATCAATTGCCTTATAAGCCTGTGCATTACACTCTGTGATTTTCTTGATGGAATCCAATAATACCTCTGTTACATTTGTCAGTTTGAATTATGTTAAAGAGGAACTAGATGACTATCCAACTGCCTTAACGGTCTGCACTTTGTTATTTCCTGCTTTGAGTGTGGATGTAGGCATATTTGCCGAACCACAATAAATCATGTGTTGTCTCTTCTTATTGCTTTTCTATTTCTGTTATTGTTTTCTCTTCTCTTTCTAATCTTTACAATTGGTATCAGAGCCATGTTGGCTTGAGCAAAGATGGAGGAAGAAGGAGAAGGTAAAACTTATAACTTCTATGGTAGTTTTATGTTCCATGTAAAACTATGCTTCAAGCGCCGTGTACATTGGTGGGATGGCTGGAAGAAAGAGGGGGACTCAGTTGAAGAGGAGAATCCAGTGAAGGAAAAGGATGTTGGGATTCTTATTTTCTCTCCCCTTGAGCCAGCCTTGGCACTTATTGGCCAAACTATTAATGGCCGGGAAGTTGTTGGCATTCGTGTGGTGAAGGTTGAATGCCATGACAGTCCCTGTATAAACGCTAGAATTTCTAAGCTGAAAGACATTGAAAAAGTGGTTGTTGTTGAAGAGGATGAACTCAAGAGATTGCAGGAGGAAGAGTCTATGCCATTGGAGACCCAAGCTAAATCTATTGTTGACTCTCGGGATGAGGAGGGTGCAGATTGGAGTGAGGTAGTAGGGCAAGGAGGCCTGGGAGAAATTTTGGCTTCGGAGAGCTCTGCGGATGGCATGGCCTTGGTGAAAATAAAGAGGCACTCCCATAATGATGACAACCTTTGTGCAGATAATTTCATAGAAGCCTATGAGCCTATGGATTTAGATGACATAGTAAATGATAAAAGTCAGTTTTCTGGTTTGAAATGAAAGCGACCATTGACAGGAGCAGAGGACAATGGGCATCGCTCCAAGCGGTTTCAAGCGTTACATGGACTGAATAAAAATGTTATTGAATCTGTTAATGCTTATTCTAATAGAGGAGGAGATATTTTATCTCGACCAGAATGCATTGACATTCACCAACCTGATTGGATGGATGTGGATGATAGTGCCAACATCGATAATGAACAACCTTAGGGTGAGAGAACTCAAACTCATGATAATAATCTGATGGAGTTGTTTGATGATGAAAATAATGTCATTGTTTTTTTTCTTGTAAGGTCTGAGTTTTATGTTTGGATATTAGAATCCAGTAATTGTGAATCGGTAGATATTTTGTTACAAGGGAGTTCAGGTGATGGTGATGAAGAAATGTATTTTAAACTGGGACAAAGTGGTGTTTCAGTTTTTGGCATAATGGGTGAGTTTGTGCCTGATAGAGTTTTTAACTCTGCTTTGATTTGGAAAAGGTTGATTCGAAGCGTATGTGAACAAGAGTTCGCAAAGCTAAAATCTAGCAGGTTGGTTTTAATGTGAATTTCAAAAATGGAAGCAGGGATGCTAGTGCATGGCTATGCTAGTTGGCTTTAATAGAGATTAATATAAGTTATTCCCTGCTTTGAGTGTGGATGTAGGCATGTTTGCCGAACCACGATAAATTGTGTGTTGTCTCTTCTTATTGCTTTTCCTTCTTATTGCTCATGTCAATGGTCGCTTTCGCTTCAAACCAAAAAACTGACTTTTATCATTTACTATGTCATCTAAATCCATAGGCTCATAGGCTTCTATGAAATTATTTACACAAAGGTTGTCATCATTATGGGAGTGCCTTTTTATTTTCGCCAAGGCCATGCCATCCGTAGAGCTCTTCGAAGCCAAAATTTCTCCTAGGCCTCCTTGCCCTGCTACCTCACTCCAATCTGCACCCTCCTCATCCTGGGAGTCAATAGCAGATTCAGCTTGGGTCTCCATTGACATACACTCTTCCTCCCACAATCTCTTGAGTTCATCCTCTTCAACAACAACCACTTTTTCAACATCTTTCAGCTTAGAAATTCCAGCGTCTATATAGGGACTATCATGGTGTTCAACCTTCACCACATGAATGCTAACAAATTCTTGGCCATTAACAGTTTGGCCAATAAGTGCCAAGGCTAGCTCAAGGGGAGAGAAAATAAGAATCCCAACATCATTTTCTTTTGCTGGATTCTCCTCTTCAACTGAGTCCCCTTCTTTCTTCCAGCCATCCCACCAATGTATGTGGCGTTTGAAGCATAGTTTTACATGAAACGTAAAATTGCCATAGAAGTTATAAGTTTTACCTTCTCCTTCTTCCTCCATCTCTACTCAAGCCAACATGGCTCTAATACCAATTGTAAAGATTAGAAAGAGCAGAGAAAACAATAACTTGTTCACATACGCTTCAAATCAACCTTTTCCAAATCAAAGCAGAGTTAAAAACTCTATCAGGCACAAACTCACCCATTATGCCAAAAATCGAAACACCACTTTGTCCCAGTTTAAAATACATTTCTTCATCACCATCACCTGTAATTATTCCCTACTTTGAGTGTGGATGAGTAACCGCTTTTCTTTTGTTGACCTCTAGTAGGTTAGTTTGAGTCTGCATTTCTACTAGCAAATGTTTGGGTTTCTCAGCTGTTGTCGGTGCCACTGTATCTGTCTGAACCTTTTCCTCTTCATGTTTCTCATAATGTACCTCTATTGGTTTCTCTATGCTTTCCATTGCTAGTTTCTCTGATTGTGTCTCAGTGTTAACTACCATTTTTTCTGTATGTACCTCTGAACTGTCTACTATCGGTATCTCAATAGATTTATCAGTAGCTAGTTTCTCAATAGGTTTTTCAGTGTGTACATCAGTGGTATCTGTCTTTCCAGTATCTAGGGGATCAATTGATTGTTAAGTATATGTTTCAATCCCAATCTCAATGTTTCCAACTGTATCCTCAACATTTTTCTCAACTGCAGTGTTTTTTGTTAGTGGCTCAGTTGCCACATCTCTCTTCTCAATTGTTTCCTTATCAACCACAATGTTGACTTCTTGTGTATCAATATTCATGGTATACAACACCTCTGAATCAGGATTGGTGTCTTCATGTGTTGTCTCCATACTCTCAACATTATCTATTATCGGTGGTGTATCAATAGTTTGTGCCGGTGGAGTATTAGAAGGAGGTGGGGGCAACATGTTTGTTACCTTTATGCTTGGAGGACCACCTACCTTGCCTTTACCTTTATCTTTTTCCTTTTGATAAACTTTGAAAGTCTTTGTACGTTTAAGTTCTTCTTGCTTTTCCTTCTCTACAAAGAAGATATCCTATTTGTCTGTTGTCTCTTCAGTGATCTCATATACTCTACCAGCCATTAATGCTACATGTCGGTGACCGGTGGAAAATACAGTCCTGTTTGCTTCACTTATCAGTTCATCAATCTCTTCTACTGATCTTACTGGGTAAACTGCAACTAGTTTCTCTATCTTTATCTTCTTGTCCAGATCAACAATTGCTAACCTTTTTGCATCTAATCTTCTTTACAAGTCACTAGGTAGATCATCTACAACTTCTATCAAAAATTTCTTATAAATATCTAAGTGTAGAATAACATTGTTTTCTATGCTTTCCTTTTCTTCATTAGTGAACATGTTATACAACTTGTCGACGTTTGACAAGTTACCATCTTCAGTTATTTCATTCAGAAGTTTGTCATTTTCCTTATCGGAAGCCTTACTGCATGTTGTTTTTGTCTTGTTCTCTTGTAAGCAGGTGAGGGTACCGGTGATGGTTTTCTTTTTCTTTCTACCCTTTTAAATTCAGCCAGTATTTCACTGTCATAGGAGGTACCAACTGGTGAAGTGTTTCTGGTTGTAGTCCTTCCAATTCACTTTCCTTAATACAAGTTTTATTCAATATATCTTCCTTGATTTCTTTTGCCTATCTAGTTGCCTTTCTAACTATCTGTTCTATTTTCTTTATTCATTTATGTGATTGAACTTTTCTTTCAATGGTTTCTACATTTCCAAATACTTCTTCTGTTGGTTTTTTAGGGGCTTCTAGAAGGGCTTTTGCACAAGTTTCTATTATGTTTTTATCTTCCTCATAACCCATCTTTGTAACCCAAACTGTCCTCAGAACCACTGCCTCCATCCAAATTTCATCCTTCTTTATAACAAAACATATCTCTTTTTGATATTTATCAACTATGGATCGAGATAGTCTTTCCCTATTTTTCATTCTAGCCTTCAGTGCCTGAAAGTGTTCAATTATGTTCTTCTCCCTGTCATCTCCCATGTTATTAAGAATATCCAAAAGTTGTTTTCCTACTGGTATGTCAAATCCAAAATCCTTTCTACCAATATCGGGAGCTTCCTTGGTGATATACAACAATAGACATACAAGTAGGTTAACAAATCTGAATATGCCTTTCTTATCACCCTTAATATTTTTCAGATTTTCTATTAGCTCATCTTTTAACCATTCACATTTGTCAATCTTTGCATTATTTTTTACTAAGTCATAAGCACTCTTGATACATAAACTAGAAACAAAGCTTAATTTGTTGGCATGTGTAGCTTTGTATCCAAGAATCATGCTAATGAATCTTACATTGATATCGTTTACATCATTGACTCTTAAGGATCTCTTGTCATAGGTTGCACCGGTTAGGGTCATTATAGTGTCGTTTGGAACCTTTTTAGTCTTGTCAGGCCTGCTACCGGTAGAAGGTAAGCCTGTCACAGCCCTAACTGCTTCTTTTGTTATCTTATGAATGGAATCTAGCCAAAAGAACTCCCCATGAACTATGTTGAATACAATCCTTATAACCTCTTTGGGAAAATCAGGAATGCTAAGTATCTCCACAAAACCTGGGGTTTCAACTATCTTGTGTTCCGATTTTACATTACCATTTTCATCACATATTACCATCCTATACATGTTCATAATCTCATCAACACCTAGTTCTTAAATATGACAATGTATGTAAATTCTAAGATCCTCAACATAAGCAACTCGTTTGGGTATTTTATAAAATGCTCCTAGGGTATCATCCTTCTTCGCTACTTCAGGAATGATTTTAAATACGGGCCTAGGGCATTTAATCACTTGAATTACTATAGGGTTTGGAATGAATTCAAGTGTAGAGGAGGAAGCCATTGTATAAATACCTTAATCTGCCTTTAGGTTTGAATGCTTGAATGATTTGCTTCACTTCTTTGTTGTGGATGCCTTCGCTCCGGTTTTTCGCGCTCTAAGGAAATTTGAGTGCTCGGTGAATGAAAAAGAGTGAAAAACACTTGCTTTATAATGTCATTTCCTTCAACTACCACATTAAATGTTTGTCGGTTAAGTGAAACTCAACACATCTGCCGATAAAGAAGTAATTCAACTTCTCACCATCAACCGAGGGTAAACTAGCATTTTTTTCAATTTGTTGCCATACCCCCAAAGGATTTCTTTTCAATTAGATGAAGAATCTCCTGTCGGTGGAGTGATACTCTATTCTACCGGTGAAGGAATAGCTTCATTAACATTTTGATCTGACTTTCTAATCAATTGTTTTGAAAATTCTTGCTTTACTTCTTCAACCTTCTCTTTACCTTTCAAAGTGGGTCCTTTGTTATTTGTCGGTGATGCCTTACTTCTATAAAATTTTGCAATATTTCCAATCTTGTTACAAGCATAACAAGTCACATTATTCTTCTGAATAGTTTTTCCATATCCTATACTGGTATGTGTTCTGCATTGATTAGATAAGTGTCCAAATCTTCCACAAACATAACATCTTACATTCATTCTACAGTTTTCTGAATTATGACCAATTTTGTTGCATTTAGAACATTGACCGGTAGGTACATTGGTGTTCTGATAGTTTCTAGATCTACATTGATTTTCTCTATGACCATACTTGTTACAATTAAAGCATTTCCCATTAAATTTGTAGGCATTAGGTTGTCTTACCGATTTATTATGATCATGATTGTTTGCAGTACCAGAGCTTTCACCAACTTCAAAGACAAGACCATTAGAATCTCCATTAGGTTTCTAATTTTTCAGCATGTCATCAAGTTCTTCTGAGCTTTTGTTGAATTTATCCTTGTGTTGATTTGCAGTAGCCAACTCATTTTCTAAGAAATCTTTCTGTCTCGTGAGTTCAGTTTTATCATGCTCCAAGTGAATCATATCTGTCTTCAACATATCATTTTTATGATTGAGTCTTAGATTTTCATTTCCAGCATCACTGATTCTCCTAGTCAAGTCATCTTCATTCTTCTTTCAGTCTTCAATGTCTTTACAAAACCTCATAGTCATATCTTGCATCTCATTCCTCAAGGTCATGTTTTCTTGCTTCATCTTGCTTACAAGATCATTAAGAGTTTCTTTTTCATCATCATCACTCTGTATCTTCTCATGAAGTTCTCTTCTTTTGTTCCTAGCAATAGTGAGATTTTCTTGAAGTCCTTGAATGATTTCCTGTGCAACCTTTAGATCATCTTCAAGTTTCATATTTTTCAACTTTTCAACATCATAATCTGCAAGAGCTATTTCCAATTGCTTTCTTAGGTTTTCCATCTATATCGGTGTCAGAATATTCCTCAAGCTATTAGGATTTTGAAACTAGAGGACCAAGCTTTGATACCAATTGTTAGGATTCCCAAAGATACTGAGAGGGAGGGGGGGTGAATCAGTATCTTGCCGGTTAACAAATTTTCTTATCTTATTAAACAAATTTCATTCCAAAACAATGTACCGGTAAACCAGAAATAATGCAGTAAATAAGATCAATGACCACAACATAGAAAGCACACCATAACACAATATTTTTAACAAGGAAACTCGATGTGGGAAAAACCTCGTTGAGATTTATGACCCACAATATTCACTCACTGGCCAATAAATGAATATTACTTACAATAGGGGCCTGCACATCCAGGAAGGCCAACTTCCTAAAACTCACTACTTAATTACAAAAAGGGAAGTCTCACCGACTTACAAAATGTATTATACAAATCTAATATCATGTACTGCTTCGGTTCAACATCTGCTATGCCAGGTTCAATACCGGTTTAAGCTCATACAACTTCCATAAACCTTATTCCAAAATCTGCCTTAATATTCGCATGTTCGCATCTGCCTATTAAATTCCATACATAAATGATCCTACAAGATCTCATACTTATATGAGTCCTATTACAATTCTCCTTGTCGACTTACAAAAAGATTTTACAATTAAATACAAAATATAATAAACAAAATCCTATTGGTTGGGGTGTCGGTAATCATCTTTTCCGCTGCCAATGTTAGTGCCTGTGTTGGTGCCATAGGATTGTAAGATTTCCATAAATGACAATACCTTCAATCACCTACAATTTCTCATTGGAGTGTGCATTTTGCAACAAGGGGGAGGGAGAGAGGAGGGGGGCAGAAGGGAAGGAGGGAGGGAGAGAGGGAAAGAAGAGGGGGAGAGTGGGAGAGAAGAAGGGGTATGGAGGAAGGAAGAGGGAGAGTACGGGGGAGGGAGAGAGAGGAGAGGGGAGAGGGAGAGAGAGAGGGGGAAGGGAGGGAGAGGGAGAGAGAGGTAAGGAGGGAGAGGGAGATAGAGGGGGAGAGAGAGAGAGAGAGAGAGAGAGAGAGAGAGAGAGAGAGAGAGAGAGAGAGAGAGAGAGAAGGTAGAGAGAGGGACAGAGGTAGAGGGAGGGAGAGAGGGAGAGAAAAGGGGGGAGGGTGGGAGAGAAGAAGGGGTATGGAGGAAGGGAGGGACAGAGAGAGAGAGAGAGGGAGAGAGAGGGAGAGGGAGAGAGAGAGGGAATGAGGGAGAGGGAAGGAGGGAGAGGGAGAGAGAGAGGGGGGCGGGAAGGTAGAGAGAGGGAGAGAGGTAGAGGGAGGGACAGAGGGAGAGAAGAGGGGGGAGGGAAGGTAGAGAGAGGGAGAGAGGGAGAGGGAGGGAGGGTGGGAGAGAAGAGGGGGGAGGGTGGGAGAGAAGAAGGGGTATGGAGGAAGGGAGAGAGAGAGAGAGAGAGAGAGAGAGAGAGGCAAGAGTATGGGGGAGGGAGAGAGGAGGGGGGCAGAAGGGAAGGAGGAAGGGAGAGAGGGAGAGAAGAGGGGGGAGGGTGGGAGAGAAGAAGGGGTATGGAGGAAGGGAGAGGGAAAGTAGGGGAGGGAGGGAGAGGAGAGAGGAGAGGGAGAGAGCGAGGGGGGAGGGACAGGGAGAGAGAGGGAGAGGTAGAGGGAGGGAGAGAGGTAGAGGGAGGGACAGAGGGACAGAAGAGGGGGGAGGGAAGGAGGGATAGGGAGAGAGAGAGAGAGGGAAGGAGGGACAGGGAGAGAGAGGGAGAGGGAGAGAGAGGGGGGAGGGAAGGTAGAGAGAGGGAGAGAGGTAGAGGGAGGGAGAGGAAGAGATATTGAATCCAGGACACAATATGACCCTTAGAACACAATATGACCCCTAACAACATCTAAGGGGTCATAGGGTGTCCTGAGGGGTCATATGACACTATATTATCCCTTAGCACACCATAGGACCTATAACGACACCAAATGGTGTCCTAAGGGGTCATAGAACACCATAGGACCCTTTAGAACACCATATGGTGTTGTTCTGGGTCATTGGTGTCCCGAGGGGTCTTAAGGGGTCACAAGACACCATATGACCTCTTAGGAAATAATACGACCTCTAATGACACCTAAGGGGTCATATGGTGGGCTAATAAAATGATATATTAAATTTAAAGTTATGTATAGAGCATCATACAACGAGACTCCAAGCAAACAAACAATGAGGCTTCACTAAAAAGCAAGTGTAAGAGCTTGACCTAACCCTAAGAGTACTACCTAATTTCTAAAACATATGATGCTATTAAATTTGCAAGGTTATAAGACTGATCTTGATTGTGACTATAGGAATTAGACACTTGATTTCTTTCATGGGTATGTACCATTCCAAGCTATTTGACAAGTGATGATCATCATATACTACCACTGCCATGCATATAACAAACTTTAATTTCTTTAGGTGACAGGCGTTGTGTAACAACATGGGAACTCTCGCATACCCAACACTATCATTCTACAAGACATTGTATGTGTTACTCTCCCTCTTTCTCTTCCTACCTATTATTTCCTTCTGAAACAGATATTGCAAGTACTCTGACTCATCATGTTGCTTTGTTGACACTATTTTCCACATCTGCTCTGCTCATTAAAAACACATTCGAGAAGACTATTGCTGCAGGTTTCCTTGTTTGTCATGGTAATACATCGATGGTTCAATTTCAAACCCTATTCCTCCTATTCAATATACATACACAAATCCATCAGTCATCGAGACTCCAAGTGAACAAACAATGAGGCTTCGCTAAAAAGAAAGTGTAAGAGCTTGACCTAACCCTAAGAGTATTGCCTAAGTTCTAAAACATATGATGTTATTAAATTTGCAAGGTTATAAGACTGATCTCGATTGTGACTATAGGAATTACACACTTGATTTTTTTCATGGGTATGTACCGTTCCAAGTTGTTTGACAAGTAATGATCATCATATACTACCACTGCCATGCATACAACAAACATTAATTTCTTTAGGTGACAGGCATTGTGTAACAACATGGGAACTCTCGCATACCCACCACTATCATTCTACAGGACATCATCTATGTTAATCTCCCTCTTTCTCTTCCTACCTGTTGTTTCCTTATGAAAAACATATTACAGGTACTCTGACTCATCATGTTGCTTTGTTGACACTATTTTCCACATCTGCTCTGCTCATTAAAAACACATTCAAGAAGAATATTGCTACAAGTTTCCTTGTTTGTCACGGTAAAACACCCATGGTTCAATTTCAAACCCTATTCCTCCTATTCAATATACACACACAAATCCATCACTCATCAAGACTCCAAGCAAACAAACAATGAGATTTCACTAAAAAGCAAGTGTAAGAGCTTGACCTAACCCTAAGAGTACTACCTAAGTTCTAAAACATATGATGCTATTAAATTTGCAAGGTTATAAGACTGATCTTGATTGTGATTATAGGAATTATGCACTTGATTTCTTTCATGGGTATGTACCATTCCAAGTTGTTTGACAAGTGATGATCATCATATTCTACCACTGCCATGCATACAACAAACTTTAATTTCTTTAGGTGACAGGCATTGTGTAACAAAATGGGAACTCTCGCATACCCACCACTATCATTTTACAGGACATCATCTGTGTTACTCTCCCTCTTTCTCTTCCTACTTGTTGTTTCCTTCTGAAAAACATATTGCAAGTACTCTGACTCATCATATTGCTTTGTTGACACTATTTGCCACATCTACTCTGCTCATTAAAAACACATTCGAGAAGAATATTGCTACAAGTCTCCTTGTTTGTCACGGTAATACACCCGTGGTTCAATTTCAAACCCTATTCCTCCTATTCAATATACACACACATATACATCAGTCAATTTTCTTAGGAGAGCATAAGTGATAAAAATCAAAGAGGAAGTTGCAAATAAGAAATAAATTCACTTACTTCTATAGAAGTGCAGACACAGTTGCAGTGGGGTATGGAGGGAGGGAGGGAGAGAAGAAGAGAAAGAGGGATGGGGTATGGAGGAAGGGAGAGAGAGAGAGAGAGAGAGAGAGAGAGAGAGAGAGAGAGATGGGGTATGGAGGAAGGGAGAGAGAAAGAGGGATGGGTTATGATTCGTGCACGAACAGGTACCTAATTTTCAAGATGTGCTCAGTTGAAAAAATCATTAAAAAAAACTACTCTACAAAAAATTACAAAAAAATACACATCTTCTAGTACTCACTCTTAACTATCTTTCTACCAAAGGATTTGTCAAAATACTAAATCTAACTATGACTTTTTTGATGTGCACGTCAGACACTATGTTATGTTTTTCAAAAAAAATCAGGGGCAGTGTTTCGTGCACAAAGGATTTGACTCCTTTAATCTTATCCAATTTCGAAAATGCTTAGTAGTTTGGAAACTAGATTTAGAGTACTACAATATTTTTTCTTTGATTATCTTCATATCTTGAGTGGATGACTTTCAAATTTTGCCTCCAAGTTCAGGTTCACCTGATTTCAGAAAAAAAAAAGTGTCCACTTATACCCCCCTTTTTTACCACCATCTTTGTGCACTTACCCGACTCTCAAAGTCTACAATCAAACTGATCACATGTCTTATTAATCAATTCATCACTCGGAATCTATCAACATCAACATGTCTTATATAGGGAAAGGTACACTCGAAACTAGATAGATCGGTCTTATACGGGGTAGTCACTATTTGAATCTAGACATTCTTATCTATCAATCTATCAACATCAAGATCAACATGTCTTATACAAGGATAGGTACACTCAAAACCAGACAGATCGGTCTTATACGGGGTACTCACTCTTTGAAGCCAGACATTCTTATCAATCATTGAACAAATCAAAACAATGGCATAGATCAGCGTGACTACTAGATTAGCCTTGTCTTTATCAAATTGATGGCAATACATGTTTCATTTTTCAAAAACAATCCAAAAACAAATCAAAAAGTGCAATAAAAACAAGTGGTGAAAACCTAGCAACAGTCACTATTTGTGAGAGAATAACTCCTCATCTATCAGTACTTATATCATATCTTTGATCCATCTGATCTAAACCCATAGAGATCACCAAACACTTATACATGCATCATTATCCTAGACATACTTAGCGTAGTCATTTTCCTTGATTATCTAAACAGTTATCCACATCATATCCCACTATGGCTTGGTGATCAATGTATATATCCACATCAATGAGTATCTATAACTAGTGGCAAAATTCATCTCACTTTAGCATTCAGACAAAAAACAAGGATCGCAACATACTAAGGAAACCATTGTCAAAGCTACTCATCGGACTAGAAAACAGGATCATTATCCAACTACAACTTCAACACACACACAATGGATGATTTATTCTGAATTATGATTTGTTTACATTTGACATGAAGTTTTCAATATTTGTATCTTGATTTCTGAATCATTAGATCTCCTGAGCTACTCAAGGATGCACCAAGCTAGGGTAGCCATGAAGGAATTTGATATTTTCTTTGGTTTTCTATCTATAAGGTGATCATTCGTATGGTACATTTTTTTCTCGAGACATGATTGGAAACATATCATTGAAGACATTTTCCATTTTGCACATAAAAATGGTTAACTCTTGTCTATTTTACACAAGCAACACTCAGGTCATCTTGGTTCAATTATACCTCGATGCTTATGTCATCTTCCAATATCAAAATCCATGTAAGTTATACTCAGGTCGTTATGGTTCAATTATACTATAATGCTTGTATCAACTTTCAACAAATCAAGGGCCAATGATGAAAATAAAGGAAACACTGGTACTTTGATCACAACAGATGGCAACATTGAGAATGAGAATGCATATTAAGCTTTGCATTAGCTGCACATCATTATTATCTTAATCTTACATTAGGTTGCATATCAATTTAATCTTGCATTAGTATCATTTCATTATCATTAGCATTTTAATATTGCATTAGGTTGCATATCATTTTAATATTGCATTAGTATCATTTTATTATCATCATCATCGTCATGTCATTCTAACTTCTCATATCATACATCTCATTTTCAAGATGCATCTCATCATCATCATCTAGTAACATTCATCATTGCATCCATCATATGCATATCTATCGCATCATCATGGAATCTTTCTTCACTTTCATATCTTCATCATTCTTCCAACTATAATCTATCATGTCTTATACAAGATGTATCTTTCCTAAAACCAAATGTTTTGATCATGTCTTATACAGGATATATCGTTCTTGAAATCAGACGCTTTGATCATTTTTGTCTTATACAGGAAGTGTCATTCCCGAAACCAGACTTGACCTCAATCTTATCAATTCTATCAATTCAATGAATCTTATTAATTCTATCAATCCAATAAATCTTATCAATTGTATCAATCCATTTCAACTGATCCATTCTATCATATGTTATACAAGATGTATCTTTCCTAAAATTAGACGTTTTGGTCAAGTCTTATATAGGATATATCATTCTTGAAACCACACGCTTTGATCATTTTTGTCTTATAGATGAGGTGTCATTCCCGAAACCAGACTTGACCTCAATCTTATCAATTCTATCAATCCAATCAATCTGATCAATTTTATCAAACCCATGCATGTCATCAACTATCCACTCTTCTATCTTTCAAATTACATTCCTCTTCTTTCGAGAGATCATTCATGCCTTTAGTACACGAACAATCTCCTAAGGGAGCATTATCATATCGAATCTCCATATCAGTTTCATATCAACACCAGCTTCATATTGACTTTTCATATCAAAAAAATTCTTCATATTTGGGGCATCATCATATCGAATCTCCATATCAAATTCATATCAGTTTCATATCGACACTAGCTTCATATCGACTTTTCATATCAAATCAATTCTTCATATCTAGGGCATTATCATATCGAATCTCCACATCAATTTCATATCAGTTTCATATCGACACTAGCTTCATATCGAATTTTCATATCAAATCAATTCTTCATATCTGGGGCATCATATCGAATATCCACATCAGTTTCATATCAGTGTTTCATATCAAAATCAATTTTTCATATCCAAGGAATCATGTCGACATCTTTGGCAACAACATCATCTCAAAAAATTTGGAGGAAAAATTGAGCATTTTTCTTTGAATCAACATGTGGTCACAAGTTAACTCAAAGAGGGGCAGAATGTAGACACCTAAAAGTTGCACAACAAATTAAGTGAATTTTATTCATTTAATTATCCCTATTTCTTTCAATTAATTAAATTAAGATTAAATTAATA
The DNA here is from genome assembly GCF_030272615.1 of Cryptomeria japonica. Classification (NCBI taxonomy): domain Eukaryota; kingdom Viridiplantae; phylum Streptophyta; class Pinopsida; order Cupressales; family Cupressaceae; genus Cryptomeria; species Cryptomeria japonica. The sequence continues at coordinate 71,807,978 of NC_081411.1, read as the reverse complement.
TCCCTATTCTTCTAAATTAGCCTATTAATCAAATTAAACATTTTATTAATATTTCCCTTCTTCTATCCTAGCCATTTAATTAAATTTACATTTAATTAAAATTCCCCCCCTAGCCATTTTAATTAAATCTACATTTAATTAAAAACCCTTTTACATTTAAATAAATCTAAATTTATTTAAAAATCCCCCCACTTGCAAAATCCTACAAATACAAGTTGCAACCAACAATTAAAATAAATTAATTTTATTTTAATTAAAATCCTTTTCCCTCATCTACTTGCAAAATCCTACATCTCCCACTTGCCTCCTAAACCCCTTTTGGATTCTTCTAAACCCTTTTAATTATCCTAATCATGCCCTTTCCCTAAATTTGAGGGGGTCACTTCTCAAATTTGGAAGAAAGTCTTCTAAATGCATTTAAGACTTATTTTCCTTCAACAAGCTAACTTGTTGAGTTCCCCAAATTTGGAAGGACTCTAACAAATTTGTCCCCAAAGTCTTCCTAACCATTAATGGTTAACTCAACCTTCACACATGGTTAGAGACTTTCTCTCTAACTTAACCTTCATCTAACTCAAGGGTCTCATCAGGCACTTATGGCTTTGACCCTAGTTATCCTATTAACCCTTGCACAAGATTTTACCCCTTGGGTAAAGGCTTTATCCTTTGGTTATCCACTAATCTAACCATAACCTTACCTCCTAAGGTAACCTTCATGTCTCCTCAGACATTTAATGCCTCTTACATCTCCTCTGAATCCCTCTCAAGGTGACATTTGTCAACTTGAGATTGGACTGAATCCCTCACAGGGATTGATAACTTTCAATCCTAGCCCTTGTTGAGATTATTCAATCTCAATCCTCCATTGCACTATTTTCCCTATAAATAGAGCCCATTCCTTCTTCAAAATAATCAAGTCTTTTATCCATCAAACTTATAGTTATTTTGTAGGTTAAGGAGATCTCTTTGTTATCTTCAAACATTAAGCATTCATCTTATAGCATTTTAGTTTCATTTAGCTTAAATGCATTTCCTTTTCTAGCTTAATTAACTCATCTAATAGCATTTAATCTTGAATTTGGAATTAACCTTGTTTCATATCTTCATCATCTTGAGCATTTAGTCTTGCATCTTGAATTTCATCTTAATCCATCATCTTAGCTTTCACTAGGATCTTAGTTGCATCCATTTTGATCCTAAAATCATTTAAATATCGTTCTCTAGGTTGTCATCTTGAGGATCAAGTGCTCTTCCAAGTGAGGGCCACCTTGAATCTTAGAGATTTTTAGGGATAGAGAAGCATGGAATGATTTCAAAGAGTTTAGATTCATTTAAATTGTTTTGATTGATTTCTAACTCTAATGCAACTTTTCATGTGTGTGTTTGAGATGTTTTCCCCTATTGCAGGTTGATACCACATTCCAAGCCTACAACAATAATATAGACCAAAATATTTTTTTGTTTGGTTGAATAATATTCTCTATATTGTCATTTTTTATAAAATATTACACATTGAAAAAATAGATAAAAATAATTGGGTAAGTGCACCAAGATGGTGAACAAAAAAGGGGTATAAGTGGCCACATTTGTTTTTCTAAAAATAGGTAAACCTAAACTTCAAAGAGATATTTGAAGGTCATGCATTCAAAAATAGGAGTTGAGAAAAGAATAAGAATTGTATTACTCTGAATCTAGTTTCTAAACTACTAAATGTTTTTAAAATTGGATAAGACTAAGAGGGTCAAACCTCTCACGCACAAAAAACTGTTTCTAATTTTTTCAGAAAAACATAACATAGTTGTTTTCGTGCGCTACACAAAATATATAATTATATTTAGTATTTTGAAAAACCCTTTGGTAGGATAATAGGTAAGAGTGAGATCTAAAAGTTGTGTATTTTTTGTAATTTTCCGTTGATTATTTTTTTAAATGATTTTTTGAAGTGACTGCATCCTGATAATTTGGTACTTGTTCGTGCACTAGGCATAACTTGCATCAAAATAAGAAAAAATGCAAACTCTTTTTTTAAAGTGTATAAATCTAGTGTAGAACAATAATATGTAATTTATTTTGAATTTGATCAAGTATATCAAAAGTTATTACAAAAATGGTAGACATATGTCTGTGAGGACTGTCAAGGCATTGATAAAGAAAATTTAAGTTTACTATGCTAATGTTGTCCAAAAATAGAAAAATTTATATGGTCAGAAAACTGAGATGTGTGAGATTATCGTGGTAATTTTAGAAGTACCCACTTGATCATTTGTAAACCTAATGACGACAAAGTCGAGAAATCATGTTGGACGATGAAAAAACGTGTAAAGAGACAAAAATGGGGGGGAAATGGGCTTGCAAGCCTTAGGGTCATTTTCCAACCCTCTTACCAAGCCAAAACCTGCACGGGTTTTGAAAAACAAATAGTACTATTTGCAGCTACACATAACTCATACGGGTTATGTATAACTAAAACCATTATTTTATATTTCACAAAATCCATACGGATTATGTAGAACTAAAACCATTATTTTGTGTTTCACAAAACCCGTACGGGTTATGAAGACATAATAATGTATGCTTGTAAACTTAACATTTACTACACATATGTATAGACATACATATATAATATTTGTTTATGTATATTTATATATGCATATCTATAGTTATATATACATATATTTATATAGATATATGTATATATGTTTGTATACATGCATGTCTCTCTTCTTTTCCTCTCTCTCTCATCTTCCTTCCCCCATCACCATCTATGTCTATTCTGAGCCCTAATTATCCTCCTTGAGTTCTATCTCATCTCTCTCCCCCTCACACTTCTCCCTCTGTCAATTCTCTCACCCTTTTATCCTTCTCGTTCTCTCTCTACCTCATTCTCTCACCCTCTCCTCCTTCTCCTACTCTGTCTTTGTCTCTGTCTCTGTCTCTGTCTCTCCCTCTCTCCTATTCTCTCTCCCTCTCCCTCTCTTTATCATATTCTTCCCATCTCTACCATCTCTCTCCCTCTCTTTATCATATTCTTCCCATCTCTACCCTCCCTCTCCCTCCCCCTCTCCTTATCCTTTTCTCTCCCTCTCTTCCTATCTCCTATTCTCTCTTACCCTCTCTCTCTCTCTCTCTCTCCCCAGTCTAACTCTCACTCTCTCTCTCTCTCTCTCTCTCTCTCTCTCTCTCTCTCTCTCTCTCCTTTTCCCAATCTCCCTCTCTTTCCCTCTCCCCCTCACCTTTTCTCAATATCCCTCTCTCTCTCTCTCTCTCTCTCTCTCTCTCTCTCTCTCTCTCTCTCTCTCTCCCTCTCTCCCTTCTCTTAATCCTATTCTCATCCTCTCTCCCTTCTCTTTCTTTCCCTCTCTCTCTTTCTCCTTCTATCTCTCTCCCCACTTCCTATATGGTTTCTAGTTCTACATAACCCGTATGGGTTATGTAAAATTAAGGCCAAAACTTCTAGTTCTACATAACCTGTACGAGTTATGACAAATTGTGAATGTTCACATGAGGTTTTCATAACTTATACGGGTTATGGAAAAATCTTAATATATTTTAGTCCCAATGGCCTAAAAACCAGCATTGCAAATTGTTTGAAGGCCCCACTGCTTTTGCACTTGATTTTCTGGGACAGTAACAGTCAAGTTTTCATTTTTTTTTGTCACTTTTACTTTGAAATGATTGATTTCTCTCGTATATTGGATTATTTTTTAATTTATTTTATCATTGTTACTTTAGATTATAACAAAATGATGATCATTTTTTGTTTTTGTTCTTTGATTATGATTGATTTGTCTTGTATTTTAGTTTTTTTAAAGTTATTTTATTAATGTTACTTTAGATTATAACAAAATGATGATCATTTGTTGTTTTTTTACTATTTGATTGTGGATTGTCATCATGATGTTATGTGTAGAACAATGGGAAAGAACAAGAGAGGAACAAATGAACAAAGAGAGGCAGCAAAGGAAAGACAAAGGGAGTGTATGAGGAGATTACATGAAGGTACGTCATCTAATGCACCTAATAAAAGTGGTGAGCATTCAACAATTGAAATTGATATGATGAATGCACCAAATCAAAATGATCAACATACACCAATTCAAATGCATATGATGAATGCACCTAATGAATGCAATGAGCATACACCATTTGAAAATGATTTGGTGAATGCACATGTTAATGAAATTGAAGAAGATACACCATTTGAATTTGATGTGAGCAATGCACATAATGCACCTAATGAAAATGAAGAGCATGCACCAATCTTAACACCCCTTAGAATAATTTGTAGAAAAACAAAGTTCCTAATAAATATTGATGAAATTATTGTGAAGCCAATGCATGATACAATTTCTAAAAGAACTTGTAGAAGAACGGTTAGAATAATTTGGAATAACTATTTTGAAAACTTAAATCAAAGTGGAAGATGCCAATTAGTTGTTGAAATGATTAAAAGTCTGAAATTTAGAGAGACAATGAAAATTTTAGGGTTAAGAACATCTGAAAATAATAGTGAAAGAACCATTGTGAGAAATATTTTTGATGCATACCAAGCCATTGGTTTGAAATCACGCACTAAAGATGCTAATGTTACTCGTCGTGTCCTCACATAAACTGTAATGGGAAAGGAAATGAAAAAATCTCATTTAATAAGAAAAACAAGTAAGTCATTAAGGATAAGTAGAGCCACATTACACTATGCCCTAGAGAGGCGAGAGAAAATTGAGGATCCTAACAATAATTCTCTTTGAGCATTCTCAGGTAGACTCCCATGCAAGGACAAGGTTGTTGTTGATGCACTAAGAACATTAATTGAGAAATATTGGCATGACAATACAAGGGTTTCACCCAACCAAAGAGATGTTGTTAGAAGAAGAATTGGAATTAGTAATCCTGAGCCACATCCAAAACACTATTTAGATACAACTCAAACACAATTTTATGAAAGGTTTCTTCAAAGTTTTCCTCAAATTAAAATTACTCAAATATTTTTTGAGATGACAAAACCATTTTATGTTAAGATTAATCATGCACATACTACATGTTGTTGTAGGGTCCATGTTGAATTTTCCATGCATTATGATATTTATCGCTATATATGTTGTACTTTGCACACTAACGATGTTTTGTAGGAATGTGGTCTACAAGCACCTCCTAAGTCACTGAGAGAATTTATTTCAAGTGTACTCTGTAGACGAGATGACGGGTGCATTTACTATAAGATGATGTGTTTGAGAGGTTTTTGTCCTACATGTAGCAGTTTGCAACAGTTGCATAGATGCCTACATCTGGATAGCACACATGAAATTGGTAAGGAACTAGTTTCTATTGGAAAATACAAGTCAGACACATATGGTGTTAAAGATGAAAAAGAATTAAAGAGGTGTGATTTAGTGAAGAGGGATATATGCGTAGCTGATTTTATGAAGATCTTTCAAGAGAAACTAGTGTATGAGTACATAGGTCACACACATATAGCTAGGTGGTTAGATAAGCAATTCAAGTTGTGTAAGGACACTTTCCCCCTCGGCACTATTGTCTCTGTCATTGATTTTGCTGAGAATTATACACTAAAGCCGCAAAATAAAGTACAATTTATGTATTTTTTGTACACATAGAATTCATGCATGCACATGATAGCACCGAGGAGGACAGAAAGGTTATAAGAGAAATATCACCTCTATATTAGTGATGATCGTACTCATTCCTCAAAGTTTGTGCAAGGATGCTTTACAGTCTTCTATGATAGTTAAAGGGAAAGAGATATAAGATACAACCAACACTTAATATGGTCGGACAATTACAACACACAATTCAGGAATGCAAGGATGTTCTATTGGTTGACTAAGATGCATGTGACAAGTAGTGTGCAACATTTTTGGAATTTCATTGAGGCAGGGCATGGAAAGGGATAGCATGATGGTGCAGGTGCATGTGCGAAAAGAGCTTTTACCAGAGAGGAATTGAAGTACGAAGGTGGGGCAATGTTAATATATGCAGAAATAATTGTGCAATGGTGTAACTCTATAATGGGACCAGGTAATGCAGGTAAGTCTATGGTTTCTAGATATTTTTGGTTAATACGTGAATCTAACATTGAAAACTATCTACATTGTTGTACACTTACAGGATCAAGTGACGTGCATTCATTTAGAAGTTGAAATGTAGCATCACTGGCTATTTATACTAGACAGATTGCATGCTTTTATTCTTTGTGTATGCATTTTGTGTGGGATGAATGTGAATCAAAAGAGTGGGCTGACCAATGGTCTTGTAGACCTTTACAAACCCTAGATACATATCAACTTCCTAGAGCACTACAAATACACCAGATTGAAGCATCAGTGGATTTTGACCATGTATCAAACATAGTTGAACCAGGTAAAGGGTTGCAATTTGTTACTTGGGTAAAATCAATTTTAAGCTCAATTTATTAGTATTAAGTTATGTTGATGTTGGTATTAACTTCTATCCTTCTATTAAATGCAAGTCATGTATATGCAGTTATTGTGGATGAGAACAATGAAGAAGGAATAAATTATTTTTTCTGTCATTGTATTGAGGCCAGAAGGAAATTGACTTCTATAGTGGTTGATGGAGAGGGTATTGAGTACCCAAAAGGATCCATTGTTGTGACAAGGACATGGCTTAGAAGGTACCATTGTTGTGTCGAGTTGTATTGAGACCTCTTAAACTCATTTATTTATCAGTCATTTTATTGATTTTGGCATTAACTTATCCGTTTATAAAATGTAGGTACCCTATCAGAAATTTTAATGTCTGGCTGTTTGAGCACTTTGAGACACATATACATATTCTTCATTACTCAAACCTTCTTGTTGCAACAAATATTCATTTGATTAAATATCGTGATAGACCTCTTAACAAGGATTTGTGGAAAGTTCATGAATCTAACCACGAGGCAATACTTGAGACCCTAAGGGTTAGAGCTGATCCAAAAGGTTCACTTGATTGATTTTGGGCCATCTAAAAGAATAATTCTACAATATGGTAGAATAATTTTGACAATTTTGTATCTATCTTTTGCGATACGTTGTAACTTTACTTTTTTGGATGTGCTATACATGCATATGAGTTGTAATATGCATATGAGCTCTAATGTGCATATGTAGATGCCAAATTTTGTATATAAAAACATCAATGAGTTGTAATGTGCATATCTAGATGTTAAATTTTTTATAAAAAACAATAATGAGTTGTAATGTGTATATCTAGGTGCTAAATTTTGTATAAAAATACAACGAGTTGTAATTTGCATATTTAGATGCAAAATTTTGTATATATAAACTATAATGAGTTTGATCATTTATATTAGATGTCAAATTTTATATATAAAAGTGTCCATGGGGCTGATTTCCAAATTTTGAGAGCCCAAATTTGTACCATTTGATTATAAATACATTTGTAATAAATTTGTACCATTTTATTATAAATTTGTACTATTTGGTTATAAATAACCCTTTCTGATTCTGACATATGTTAAATAACTTGCAAATGGGTATATGAATATGAAATTTCTTTTCCAAGTGTTTTGGGAAAGTTTTGAGTTATTGTTGAATTACCCGATTTGAAGGGCTAGTAGGAATAAGCCTCCTAAGTCTTGTTTTGTGTATTGGGACGTGAACTAGTCAACTTGGGCATGTAGAACCTTGTATCAAGGTTTCATAGGTGTGTTAAACTACTAAGTTATGTTTGGTTAAGCCGTTGAAGTTGAAAACCCCATTTGAGTGGTTGGGTGATGCCTTGAGAGTGCATTGAGACAAGGTGTGAAAGGGTGAGAAACTTAGTATTGGATGATTCGAGTTTGACTCTCTTTAAGTAAATTGAGTGTGATTAGAAGAAGGCACAACTATCTACATCAATAAGTGCCACGGTCTCCGAATTACGCTATGTCAAAGTTTGACTGTTTTTTCCACTTTGAGCGCGCAAGGGAAAGCGTTGCTACGAGGTGGCTTGGAATGATCAGATGCCTTAGGGAGAGAGACAACGACACACCTAGTGTAAACCCATCCATATAGACATGCTCGCGTAGATGGTTCATTCCCATGACGAGCAGAAAGAAAGATGCACTATTTTGCCACCTTTCACTAACAGTTTTTGATGCATCAGAAAATATCACCACAAGAAAATAGAATAGAGTTGTCTGAAACTGAGAGAGTATTTTTTAGGTAGCGTCAACACGACCCTGTAGGTTTGAACAACTCGTCCATAAGTGCCACGGTTTACGAGTTATGTGACATCAAAGTTTTACTGTTTTTTCCACTTTGAGCGCTCAAGGGAAAGCGTCGCTACGGAGGTGGGAAGAGAGACAACGACACACCTAGCTTAAAACCTAGCCACCTGGACACTCTTGCGTTAAGTTTTCATTCCCACAATGAGCAGAACGAAAGATGCACTATTTTGCCACCTCTCACTGACGGTTTTTTATGCGACATAAAAAATCTCACCAAACGAAAACGAAATCGATTTTTCTGAAACTGAGAGAGGCTTTTTAGACAGCAACAACATGACCCTATCATTTTGAATGGCTAATCCATAAGTACCACGGTCTCTGAGTTATGCGATGTCAAAGTTTGACCATTTTTTCCACTTTGAGCGCTCAAGGGAAAGCATCACTACGAGGTGGTTCAGAATGATAAAACATCTTGGGGAGAGATACAAGGGCACACTTAGCGTAAAGCCGGCCACCCGGATGCGCTCACATTGACAGTTCATTCCCATGAAGAGCATAATGAAAGATGCACTATTTTGCCCCCTCTCACTGACGATTTTTTATGCAATAGAAAAAATATCACTAAAAGAAAACGAAATCAAGTTTTCTGAAACTGAGAGAGGCTTTCTTAAGCAGTGACAACACGACTCCATAGGTTTGAATGGCTCATCCATAAGTGCCATGGTCTCTGAGTTACGCGACATCAAAGTTTGATTGTTTTTTCCACTTTGAGTGCTCAAGGGAAAGCGTCGCTACGAGGTGGCTTAAAACAATCGGGCGTCTTCGAGAGTGAGACAAGGGCACATCTAATGTGAACTCGACCACCCAGATGCGCTCGCGCTGATGGTTCATTCCCATGATGAGCAGAATGAAAGATGCACTGTTTTGCCACCTCTCACTGATGGTTTTTAATGGTTTTTGATATGACAGAAAAAATCTCACCACAAGAAAATGGAATCAATTTATTGAAACCTGAGAGAGGATTTTTTAGGCAGCAACAAAAAGACCCCATCGGTTTGAACGGATCATCCATAAGTGGCACGGTCTCCGAGTTACGCGACCTCAAAGTTTGACCATTTTTTCCACTTTGAGCACTCAAGGGAAAACATTGCTACAAGGTGGCTCAGAATGATCGAACATCTTAGGGAGAGAGACAAGGGCACACCTAGTGTAAACCTAATCACCTGGATGCGCTCGCACTGATGGTTCATTTCCATGACGAGCAGAACGAAAGATGCACTATTTTGCCACCTGTCACTGATGGTTTTTGATGCAACAGAAAACATCTCACCACAAAAAAATAAAATTGAGTTGTCCAAAACTAAGAGAGGCTTTTTTAGGAAGCAACAACACGACCCCGTAGGTTTGAACGACGCATGCATAAGTGCCACGGTCTTTGAGTTACATGACATCAAATTTTGACCATTTTTTCCACTTTGAGCACTCAAGGGAAAGCATCGCTATGAGGTGGCTCGGAATAATCGGACGTCCAAGGGAGTGAGACAAGGGAACACATAATGTAAACTCAGCCACCCAAATGTGCTCGTGCTGACGATTAGTTCCCCTGATGAGCAGAATGAAAGATGCATTATTTTGCCACCTCTCACTAACGGTTTTTGATGGTTTTTGATGCAACAGAAAAAATCTCACCACAAGAAAATGGAATCGATTTGTTCGAAACCGAGAGAGGCTTTTTTAGGTAGTGACAACATGACCCCATAGGTTCAAACGGATCATCCATAAGTGCACTATTTTGCCACCTCTCACTAACAGTTTTTGATGAAAGAAGAGATAATTGGTTTCATTTGATGTTAAAATGATTGCTTCAACTCTTCTTTTATAGGCGATTTGGATGAATAGGTGTGTCTCTTACCCTAAGGCCGACTTGTTATGGAATAAAATTTAAATGAAAACCTTACCTAAGTCAAATCATCCTTAGATAAATTTCAAATCTGCTTTGGGCGCTCAAATCTTGTCTTAATTGATTCTTGAAATGATGAACTTCACTCCATAATATCAACTCCCAAAGTTATCTTGTTTTCTCTCAACTCATGAAGTAACAAAAATTTGCTCTCCTTGTTCAATACATGAAAACTTTGCTCTGAAGCATGAGTTTATGAAATGATAACTTCGCTCCTTATCTCAAACACAGGAAGTAACAATTTCATTCCTCCTTAGCAACCCTTGAAGTGAATGATTTCGCTCCATTTAGGTCAAACATGAAGTAAAGAATTTTATTTGAAGCTTGTAGCTCTTAAAGTTATCAATTTCACTCATAAATACTGATTCATAAAGCAAGAAACTTCACTTAACTCTTTTGATACTTAAAATATGCATTTCGCTCCTAGTTGTTTGAAGTCGAAGTTCACTCCTAAACTCTCACACTTGAAGTTCGCTCCAAACGTGAAGTCATGAAGTAAAACTTTGAAATCCAAGACACACTCAAAGGTGAGGTAAATTATGAAAGAGCTAAAGATTACTTCATTGCACATTCAAATGTTCAAACTCATGCAGCTTACTTTCATCAATCCTCAAAAGGACTCAAAGAAAATTCACTCAATCAAAATACACAATATCAGCATTCCCGGTGTCGATACTTGGGTACGTGTGTATACACAATATGAGAAATAGATAGTTTAAAAGTATATGCCATATGAGCTACATGTAATGAACAAATTGGATCACATTTTAAGACATATACACAATGAACAAGTTTGATCACATTTCATTAGCAAATAACTAAGTTTCAAGAATATCAAGTTTCATATATATCAATGAACAAATTGGATTGAATATCAAGTTTCATATATATCAAAATGACCAATAATCGTGTACATATCAAAAAATGGCATAGATGCCAAATCAATAATAGTTACAAAAATGTGGCATGTGCCATGTCTGTCAAAGTCGATATATACATATACAAATGTCGAATATATAAAAAAAATTGGTCCTTCAATGACCACAAATACAACTATATGTCTCTATCGATATCTATGATTGTGCGGATCATCGAAATCGAGTCTCTTCAAAGTAGTACGTGGCTCTGCAGGTGACTGCACAAGGCCAATTCAAATGTCGAATCAGGTATATTTTCTCAATATAACATCAAAATAACTAAATACTGAAATCTAAATTGTTTGAAGTTGAAATCTTGATTACCTCATCTTTGTCTTTTGCAATTGGGTGAGGTTGAGGATCTATGGGATGTCCTGAAGGGGATTATAAGTAGTAAAACAACATTAATACAAGTTAATAACATACATGTCAAATAACACATAATAACTAAAAATGAATAGACTAAAAAACTAAAGCATATCAGAGCCTCAGATGGATGTGCTATGGTCATAGGAGGCAAAGTCATAGATGAATCAGTTACGATCATTTCCTATATCCATGGTAAGTGATCCAAAAGGAGTTAACAAGAGGGTTTCAACTTCGTTGTGCACTTAGTGAAAAAGAGTTGATCTAAGACAGACATAGCCTTTCCCTTTGTCATGTTGGATCCCATATTATATGTGTAGAACTTCTAATGAAATGGAATGGTAGAACATCTGTAGGAAGTTTGCAAGGGGGTTGTAATAGGTTAAAGACAATTATACAAGTTGATAACCCAAAGTTGTTGACAAACTAGATAGAACAAATATTTTTAACATATGTAGAACAAATGTACACCAAAGCCTCGTATAGTTCTCCTGTAACCTTAGGAGGCCTAGTTGAATTTGATGCAACTATTACCATTTCTAGTATGAAAAATGATAACATATGATATAGACATAAAAAGATTTAGTTATTTCGAACAAGCAAGAATGCAATTTCCAAAGTGAATATGAAGATATCACCTCTTCCCTCTACTGAACCTCATCGACATCACGTACATTCATTAATTCCGTAAACCCCATATGTTTCTGTATATAGAACAAATAAATTAGGTGCATTTATCAATATCTACATATGCATGTTTAATCATAATACATTTCAACAAATGAAGTACCCAATTACCTTTTGTTATTTGGGTGTCCGAGAGGATATCTTTTTCTGCCTCAGAGTGCTAGAGGATGGCTTTCTCACACGAGATGTGCTCGAGGCAGATGGGGTAAACTAACCAAAAAAAATTAACATAAGGGAAAAGAGCATGTATTTAATATATCACTTAAGTCAAAAATAAAAAAATATAAATGGTACCGCATAACTATCTTGGCCAAAGTCAATGGCCGAAAGCATGATATCCTCAAGTTGGGACATCTCAGCCCCTGATAAGCCCTATAAAACACCAAGTAATGATACATATAATTAACAAAAGGTATTTTGAAACCAATGTATTATTATATTTTTAACAAATTTATAAATATTTACCTTTGGTGGCAAAACTACTCGTGACCCTGGAGTCGACTGGAAAATATGTGGTGTACTCCCACCACGTGCTGCACCTTGCAATGCATTTTATTTATATGTCACTTTAAATTGTTCTAAAAATAAAAATTCATTTCTTTTTATAAGATTTAGTCACTTAATTGATAACATGTCATAAACAGAATTAAACGCACCTATGTCTGATAGCGAGGGAACAACATATTGATCAGGTCATCGGTGAGGGCCACATCCTCTGTGGTGGAAGCATGACATCTACTCTCGGAACATGTACACGAATGAGATGTCGAACCATCCTCATTTGTGTCAGTGTCTACACTAGAACATACACCTTGGCAAGTGGCGCACATATGTTGAATGGGCTGGCCCGTGCCAAATGATGCATGAGGTGACGCTAATGAAGGAGGTGTCACAAGTGCTGGTACATCCTCTTCTCTGACCAACTGTGTGTCATGTTGAACAATGACATCAGTCAATGATGCAACTGCCTGAAGAGTTTGTAATTCCATAGACTCCTTCAAGGATATAGGGACAGTGACATGAACCATGGGTTTAGGAGTTGTACGCCTCCTATGTTGTGGTTGTACCACCCTATGGGCCCCAGGTCTATTCAGCGCAGAGCCTCTCCCTCTACCCTGAAATTGTCGGATGTCAAAGTAATTCGGCTTCTCGTCGAAGATAAAGTCACAATACAACTTTCTCAAAAAATATAGAGGCACCTCCCAATTATTACAAGGTGGCTGGTCAAAGACCGTATACCACCTATCCCAAAAAGATTCTTTCATCCTAGCATGAACACGCCAATTTATAGAAAACCGAGTCATATTTAATTCTAGGTTGTTACTGGTAATAGGATCGGTGAAAAGAGAACATATGTCAACTTTAAGTATGCCCTTTTTTTCACTTGATCATATGACAACCCATCCGCATAAAATGTTCGACATCTATCCCTCCATGAACCCCATTTCGTAACCTCCCTAGATACTGCATTTGCACCATTGGCCATTGTTTCTAGCATTCTGGTGAGGGTTGCGTGGTGCTCAAGCCTAGAGGACCTCAACCTATTCACCAATATAGAAATTTGGGCACAATTTTGTGTAAGGTGATTTATGAGATCCTTTTGTCTGGCATCTACATGATCTAATGGACGACATGGATGGTTTCAGGGTGGCGGTGGTTGTTGAGGAGCAACATTTTGAGGATTTTGTGGTTGTGGAGCAACGTCTTGAGGGTTTTCTTGTTGCTCATGTACAATGTTTACAGAGTTTGCTTGTGTTGCTTGTGCAAGAGGAGGTCTTTGTTGTTTATTTCATTTTTCGAGATTACTTGAAGAACCTAACATCAAATTAATACAAAAAAAACTTAAATCAATTAAAAATCCCTACTTCAATTAAAATGCAAACAAAAATAACCAAACCAATCAAATCTTACCTATTCAATGAGATGCGATTGTTGAAATTGCTCTTAATGCTGGAAAAATTCAAAATGATTACAAACTCGTGCGGGTTCTGTGGTTTATTGGCTTCCTTTTGATGTTGTTCCATGAGTTTTGACGTTGAAAATGGCCAAAACCCGTGGGCTACCAAGAAAAATAATGTTCCTCAAAACCCGTTTGAGGAACTTTTGATTTTTTATTAAAAAACATAATGTTCCTCAAAAACCGTTGAGGAACCTTTTGTTTTTAAATTGTTTTTGGCTAGGCTTGGTGTTACCAAGTCTAGCACGTTTTTGAATTTTCAGAACCCGCACGAGATATGAAAAATTTGGTTTTTTTTTTTGGTATGTGGCCACTTTTCTATTCACCATCTTGGTGCACTTACCCAATCAACCTTATGTATATATCAAAACAAATAAAATATTCTAAATTTAAAATTAAAAAAATGATAAATTTTAATATCTATAATATTTAAATATGTAATTATTATTATGTCAATAGACATCTACAATGGCAGCAATCCCTATAGGATGTGAGCAAGAATATGTGAAGGAAAAAGACAAAACACAAAGATAAGCATCAAATTTTAAAATGTTGTTTCAAAGAACCTTATTTGTCTACTTTCCTTCAATATTGCGTTTGGATTTCACTCTATTTTCAAAAATAGTAAAAAAAATTAATGAAAATAACACTCTAATAGTGAATAAAATAATAATTTCTAAAATAAAATAATTTCCTGAATAATGATATCTATTTAGTATATTTTACATAATTGTTTCATTTCAATAAAATATAATTTTTCATTCCAATAAAACATAATTTTTCATTTTGTATCCTATTATAGAAGACCTAAGTGATACCTAACAACTTTAAAAACAATAAAATATTATAAAAAGACCTAAGTTTTGACTCGAAAACTAGGACTGAAAGGAAGCCACATTTGAACACTAAGATAGAGAAAATTAATTTTTAAGTGGACTCAGAGTGCACAAAGAAACAAGCTAAATTGGTGGTAGTCACATTGATCAAAATCAATGCATATGAAACGTCATTGGAGGAATATAAATATGCTAATTTTACAAAACAATGATTTTATTAAAAAACATTCAATATTCTAACTAATAATTTCATTTTAATAAAACATAATTTTCTTAATATTATAGAAGTCCTAAGTGATACCTAACAAATTACAACTCTAAAAGACAAAATTCTACAAGATTGAATCCAAAAGCAAAAAAATGTATCAAATTATCAAAGACTGAAAATCTAATCTCTTTTCCTTCAAGTTGTTTGGGCTATTGGGCCATCCTTCATTATCTGGAACTTATGGTTGGAGGGAAATCGTCCGATTTTTCAAGATGTGCGGTTGGTGGCCCCTCACTTGTGGTGGAAGATCTTGCATTCTCTAAGAGAAACTGTTATGGCTAATGTGATATGACTGAATTGGTGGCTCCTTGTGATGTTGGGTGTTTTGATGATCTTCATCTACCTCCTCCGCAGCGCCAATTCATGTGCAATAGATGTAGTCACTCTACTAAGAAGGTGAATAGAGAGGGCAGATGGTCTTCACCTCCTTAGGGACTTCTTAAAATTAATATGAATGGCTCTTCATGTGGAAACCTTGGCCATGCTGACATTGGTGGTGTGGGTCAGGATAGTTATGGAGATGTTCAGTTTATCTTTTATGTTTATATGGGTCTTCATACTAATAATTTAATGGACACTCGGGTTTTTTTATTAGCTCTGGAGTGTGATAGTAAATTGGGATGGCGTAGGATTATATGTAAGTCAAACTCTCAAGTGGTGGTCAACTTGTTGAATAGGCGACATTTAGATGGGATTAGTTGGCATTTGGCTTTGATTGTTGATTAGATTCTCAACCTCTGTGCATCTCTAGAGTCTGTTTCTTTTACCCATATTCCTCAAGAATGGAATGGGGTTGCTGATTGTTTAGCTAAGTAGGCCTCTAATCGTATTCTTAATTGGAACGTTGTGGATTGGGGTCAGTTACCCCCTGATTTGTCTCAACATTTAGTTCACTTAATTGAACTTGATAAGGCTTTATAATGCCCTTGCTTTATACTTCTTCCCGTCTTTAATAAATTTTTACCCCTCCTTTTTTTTTAAATCTAATCTCTTTAACTTACAACTCAATAAAATATTGATAAAATGTCTGATTTCAAGATATTTACAATTACTCAATATTTATATGAAATTGTTCCGTCTGAACACGCCATTACGACACAGCACATTGATTTGGACTGAAAGGGGGCCAAGTTTGAATACAGAGAAAGAAAAATTATTTAAAGTGGACACATATGCACGAAGAAACAAGCTGAACCGGTGGCAGTCACATCGATCGAAATCAATGCGTATGAAGCGTCATTGGAGTAATAAGTGCGTTTGGACTGGATTAGTGGATGGAGACAGCCATAATTACCATAGGTAATTAACGTGCTTCGAGAGTGATTGATAGAGCAGCTTCGGTTGATGCTATCGATGGGGATTCCACCCATCCTACATTAACAGAACCCAGTCCATTTGAAGTGGAGTTGTCGTCAATAAAAGCTGGGCGAGTGGGCTGAAACAGAATTTCTTTATTGCTTGTTAGCATGGACACCACTTTAGACATTAATGGCCTTAACTCAGGAGCTCCTTGTGTGCATAGGAGAGCAATCTGGATTACCTTTAATATCTCTCCTTTATTCACCTCCGGATCTGACTCGATTAGTTTTGGATCTGCCAAGCTGAATGCCTCATTTTTCTCGTATAGACTCCATGCCTGCATTGAAATCCAAGGATTCGTTAGAAGGTTTCTTAAAGTAATGCAATTCAAGTGGTGTACTACTGAGCAATCTCGTGCGTTCAATAAAAAACAGAGGTTTATTGTTAAATGACTTCTCATAAAAAAGCAATGAATTTGGTGAAAGGGGCAACTTGTTTGGTCTGACAGTAATGTTTGTTTGTTGGAAGATGATAAAGTTAGGAGAAGTCGAGCTCATCATCAAATAAGATTTCTGAAAGTTATTAAGAAGGGTTTGTTATTCTATAAAGTATCTTTGACCTTATAATTCTATTCTATTATTTGTCTGGGAGTTGAAACTAAATTAAGGATATTTATCCTCAATTTGTCAGTTTAGGTAGTTTAGGTGGGTGGGGGGAGTGGTTATGTAATTATATAAATTGTCAGTTATATAAGAGTAAAGAAACATATTGAAGAATGTGTTTCTTATATAATTGACTATTTTTTATGAATACATAGTTAATTGGTAGTTGGTGTGTTTGTTATGATTTCAGGACCTGGCACGATCTCATCTGTGTGCCTTTTGGACTGCTCTTGGACTAAATAAAGGATATTTATTTTCAACTTGTAATGGGGATTCAGATGACTAGTGCAATTGGTGGGAAGCAATTATACAGTCATATAAAAATAAAGAAACACAACAAAAAATATCTCTTAACTATTTATATGACTACATAATCAGTCTGTAGTTGGTGTATTTGTTATGGTTTCAGAGCCTGGCACAATCTACTCTGTGCCCTTTTGAACTTCTCTTGAACTAAACAAAAGATATTTATTCTCAACTTGCAATAGGGATCCAGATGATTAATGTAATTGGTAGAAAGCATGCGGTCATATAAAAATAAAGAAACATAATGAAAAATATATATGACTACATAGCAGTTCCTAATTGATATATTTATTATGGTTTCAGAAACTGACATGATCTGATCTGTGCCTTTCTGGACTGCTCTTGTTTTCTCTGCTAATCTTTAACAGGTCCCTGAAAGTAATCAATCGGTGAAATGGACATTTTGTTTGATTAACAGTAAACAGTTTTCAGACTGTAAAATGTTTGTTTGATCTGACAGTAAACAGTCAGTAAGTTTTATATTTGTCTCATAGTTGAAAGTTAAAAAAGGATTCTTCTCCTCAACTTGCAATCGGGACCCACTACAGCTAGTGCAGTAGGTGTGATTGTTATGATTTAGCAGCCTGGCAAGATTTGGTCTGTGCCCTGCTAATCCTAGACTCAGGTTTTTTAATTGTTTTCTTAATAAAAAAATGTCTTCATAGATAGAAAACAAAGCTGTTTATAAAGTGATGCAAAATGCTCACGAAATTAGGTGGCAAAATCTCTAAATTGAATCAGAGTCAACTTGATGTCTGATCTTCAAAGATTCCAAAGCAAAAATTGACAAATAGCTTAAAAATGGAGAAAAATCAAAATTGGTAGCATATTTCCTATAGATTCAATTCAGCCATGTTTCTCAGAATGCAATAAAGTAGTCAATTGGACTTTTTGACAACCACAATCTCATTTGTTATGGTTTGCCCCCTCCTACGAGGACTCAAGCTTGAAAAGAATTTGAAAAACATTTTGATTTTCATTTGTCTCTAATGATATATATAATTTTATTTTAAAAAATATCTAAATTTGAAAAATTAACCAGCCTTCAATTTGAAACTTACCCATCCTAGGAGGAGTTCCATCTGTGCCGGAAGTTTGGGATCAATATACTTTCTGCCGCTTACAATTTCGAGAACAAGCATGCCGTAGCTGTAAACATCTACCTTTTCTGTCAATTGACCGTGAAGAGCATATTCCGGCGCAGTATACCCTCTGTCACAGACCAAAATCATAGCAAAATGGATAAATTTATGCCTTGAATTTTCACAAAGATGGGAGCAAAGGATGCATGTAAGTAAAGAACTTTAAGAAATCTTACATTGTCCCACCGACTCTTGTAGTAAGATGTGTCAGGTCGTCTGGAAAGAGCCTTGCCAGTCCAAAATCTGCAATTTTGGGCTGAAAGTCATTACCCAGAAGTATGTTGCTGACTTTGATATCCCTGTGCAGAATTCGAAACGGGGATTCTTCATTTAAGTATGTAAGTCCATGCGCCGTTCCCAAAATGATCTCAAATCGCGCTTTCCAGCTCAGGGGTTTGGATATATTCGCTGCCAGAGATTATGAAAGATATTTTATCAGATTCCTAGGGATTTAACTCGGAAAACAAAATTTTATTCCCCTGTTTCTTTCTAAGGGATTTTTACTAACCAAAGAGATGTTTGTCAAGGCTCGTATTTGATATGAATTCGTAAACCAATAGCTTCTCCGTTCCTCTTCTGCAACACCCAAGCAAACGAACAAGATTATGGTGACGAACGGCGCTAATGAGCTTCACTTCTGTAACAAATCCGTCGAATGCCCCTGTCGGCTGTTGTACGAAAAGCTTCTTCACTGCAACCTCCTGGCCATCGCTAAATATTCCCTACCATCATAGATAACCAAATCAGGTAAAAACTGGAGTTAGCGTTTGCTTTACTTTGAACAAATTGGTAATCCTCATACCTTATAAACTTTACCAAATCCTCCTTCCCCAAGTAGCATACTTTGATCGAAGTTTTTAGTTGCAGCTCGAAGGGAATCGTAATTAAATAGATGATCCCCCTTAGGATCTTCTTCGGCAGCAAAATATACCTCTGCTCAGACCAAATTGAACTTTTATACACTTAAAAAAACAGCTTTAACCCTATATCACTGAAGAGGGCTTTTGAAGTTCAGAGAAACGAAAAATCATACCACAACTGGATTCAGGGCATATTTAAATAACAAATAACATGTTGACTGTATTTCATTACAAATCTTACTGTTAAATCTTCATCTATTTGTAGGAAAATAAACATTCCTTTAATGAGCTGTTTAATTTAAATCATTTTAAAATAGAAGTCTTACAGCCTGCAAAATTTCTGAAAAATTTATTTTCTCCATCAATGTTTCAGATCGGATAGTCAGAATTCTCTTCTCTATGAGTCAGATAATATCTATCACTCTGTCTCATCCTGAACAGGGACTATAGAGTGTGATCTGAAACAGATCTTAGAATGTGATCCAAAATAAATAAATTTTAAGTATAATTCAAAATATTTGAAAAAACTAGAAATTCATGGCTCAACAGCTCCTACAGTAAAATTTCTTTTAATTTCTATCAATTTATGAAAAAAAGTGACGAGGAAAATAAATTTAAAGTAAATCCAGAAATTTTGAATGAACTTTAGCAACTTTTACAGTAAAGTTTCTTTAATTTCGTCAATTTATGAGAAAATGGCGTTCCTTCACCTGCTTGTTCATCCTGGCTTCGGCCGGGGACTTTAGTGTACATCTTTCGAAAAGAGTGCCTGAATATAAACAACAGCCCTAATACAGCAATGAGAGCTGCACCTCCCAAGGTTCCGACCAAGATGGCCCCAGTCTTCGAATGGCTTGCTGTAGAAACAGTAAAATCAACTCTTTACAACAATTCAACAGAATTAATAACAAATCAAACAATTTTCTTGACCTGATTTACACCAAGTTGCCATCGCCTAGCTTAAATGTTAGCTGCAGTTGCAGGGCAGAATGTGGATTGGAAACTACTTTGAAAAATAAGAAGCTATTTACTTATATTAAAGTAGTGTGTGCGGACTGCAAACCAGTCTGAAAAAGTAATAATCGATCTTTTAGAACTTTCCATCAGTTTCTTTGGAAATTCACATAAAACTTGTAAATACGAATTTGCAGTGACTTACAGGAAGGAGGAGGAGTCGAGAAAAAAGCATAGGTGGAATAACGCAGAAAACAGCCGGCGTCGAGACCCCTTCCATCCTGCAGTGAAAAGCACCGCTCTACGAGCTTTGAAGCGTGCTGGAGGCAAACATCACAGCTATTTGTGGTAAGTGTTGGCCTACACATAGCCAGTCCATAAATGGTCGTCGGTAAACCCTTAACACTAATTTCATCAGTGGCAAAACCCCCGTTTTTGAGAGCCTTAGATTTGATTTCCGCAAGCAAATTCTGCAAAGTTTGATTAAAAAGTCCAGGACGGGAGGAAGAGTCAGAGATGCACACATTGGAGTTTCCGGCATCGATTGCCTGATCAAAGAAAGTGTGATTCTCATAACGCAAAAAACATCCGTCGAAAATCATGCGTGCCCCGATCTCGACGGGACAGTATCTAACAATCTGAACTTCGGCCGCTGCATAGCACTTACTACAGTCCTCCATTGACAAGTCCTTTCTACATTGGGCCATCCCATAGACGCCATCTATGCCTGTCCCGGATGAAGCCGTAGCGAAGCCTGTTGAAGAAATATTTTTGGCAAGCAGCGAGAAAACGGTGTTGAGGTTTTTCATGAAAACGGTGGCATTTGCATACTTAATCTGACTACAGCCATGACCGGCCTCTATAATTTGGGGATCGGCTTCTAATCTAAGAACCAAATTGGGTATGGCTGAAATTAGGAGTACGTACAAGAAAATCCATGAGTGTCTGGCGATTGTCTTTGTGCCTGGCATTATGAAAGTGCGAATTTGGGATTTCACACGGGTTTGCCCTTATTGTATGTACTAATGAAGGTGGAGTCCTTAAAATTCCGTCTGCCTGCAACATACAGGCCACTTAGATTTACCAAAGGTTAAAATTGAAACCACAAACGTCATTGTTGTACCTTTGCTTTCTCATTCTCCGTTATGTAATTCTGAATATACACGCTTTTCTGGGTCTACCAAGACCTTCACGAGAAAATATTTAAAGACTTTATTATTCTCTGTGCAGTAAAACGGAGATCTTGACTCTTACCAGAGAATCCCGAGCCATCGTTGACTTTGAAGTAGCCTATAGAGGGTTCAACGATTCATTGGCTTGAAAGCTCGTGGCATATAAATTAATGCTATCCTGTCGTGTCGTGCATTTCAATTTACTATTCCACTGCCATCGGAGTCATCAGAGTAACTAGTCTACCATAGTTTTAACCAGTGTTCTAACTTGGCATATTTTTAAATTGATCTGGCGTAACTATACTCCAAGATTGAGTATTTACACGTTTCCATGTTGGGATCCGGAAGATACTGTATTTTTTAATGGGAGAGGGATATTATTAGTTTATGGGCAGGATTACTAATGCATTCATTGGATGCATTAGTTTTGTCAGGGTATCCAATCATATTGTAGTATTTTGAAACATTTATAGGTGTTTCTATAGTTTGATTCAAAGAATATTTTATTATTATTTTAATAAAATTATTTATCTTCTTTCTCATTGGTCTATTCTTGAAAGAGTCATGGGCAAAAATACATTTTTCTTTTGATTAAATCATCCAAAATATTATTTATTTAGAACAATCCAAAATGACAATAAATTTTGGTCTTCTTTGTCAATTGATTTCCACAAAAATATAGAGAAATCATTCAAAAATCTAGAGAAATCTTTTTACCTTTTAATGAATTGTATGAAACTGTAATAAAATATGCCAAAATATGAATAAGATATTATATTGTAAGATTTGTTCCTCTAACAAATGAGATTTAATTCAGCAGAAATTTAATTGTATTTTTGACAAAATTGGTATGTCTTTAATGCATTGAACTGTTTGAATAGAACAATGTACAAAAACTTTCCTCTCGCATCTGTATTCTTTTAACTGTAGCTCACAATGAATGTCTAGATACGCTTCTCCATAGTTAGGGTACAATGCATTATTGGATAGTACAAGTTGAATACTACTATTGTTTTAATTAATGCAAGGGTTGTGCAGTCGTTCATCGTATTAATTATGGTTTGTCGAGTCTAGAATGTTCATTCATCTGCCTCTATCAGCTTTTGTGGCCTTTGTATTTGAGCACAAAGACAAATTATTTTTTTTGTCTTCCCACTTCAGAAACCATCGAGTAGCAAACCTTGCTGTGTGGTTTGTGCTTGCAGATTTAGGTAAAATGATTTTCTTCTGAAGTTGTTCCTCTATGTATACCTCTGATTCATATGTGCTTGATAGGCTAAAGTAATATTGTCACATTTGCAGGCTTGTTGAGGACCTTGGGTATTGAGGACAGGGATATCGGTATTTGAAGATCAAAAAAGTTATGCTTTCAAAGTACTATGAAACCATATAACAGATTTGTCTATATCTTGTTTATAGTCCACGATATATTTACTTTTTGTTTTCCACTTTCTTTTTTTGTTGAGTTCTTCAACGTCTCGCTTGTCTGTTACAGATTTGGACAATTTGCTAACAGATCACCTGTCTAGCAGCTAAAACTAATACATTTGTTTGTAATCTTTTGAGCAATGTTTAAATGATATGAAAGGCTTAATTTATAGTAGTGGACTTCATTTGAAATCTAACTATTTGAATAGAAACTAAGATTCTAGAGAAATCTTCTTTTGGAAATACCAGAATATGCATTGGTGTCTCAAAACACATCTTTGCTAAGTGCCCGT
This sequence comes from Cryptomeria japonica, assembly GCF_030272615.1. Taxonomy (NCBI): domain Eukaryota; kingdom Viridiplantae; phylum Streptophyta; class Pinopsida; order Cupressales; family Cupressaceae; genus Cryptomeria; species Cryptomeria japonica. The sequence continues at coordinate 71,784,680 of NC_081411.1, read as the reverse complement.
TGCTTATATTGTTGTAGTAGAAGTCTCTTTTCTATCCTTGAAGTTGATTTCCAAGGAAGTATATAATTCCTCTGCTTTTGTGAGGAAGAGCAAAACAAGAGTTAAGCTATAACTAATATTATGCATTTTAAATTTCACTTTTGTATTAATTTCAATGAGTTTCGTGTTCATAAACATTTTAGACAATGCTTTTGTAGATAAATTTGAGTACAAGACTTCCTGTAAGGATTTACCTGCCCAGGACTTCCACAGTTATAATAAGAAGTCCGACTCTTACTACAGAGCACAAAATCCTCTCTTAGATCTCCAAAGCACATATACTGCATCATAGCCAGAAGCCTCCTGCTGAATTTTCCTTTGCCATGAATGCATTATTTGTATGTTTATAGACATAGATCTAAGATGTTATGGCTTCCTGGAATTGAGCAACAAGTGACAAATTTAAATTTGTTGGATATTTACTTGCCTTATCCAGGAGGCAAAAATTGATATATTTTTTTTTTTTCTTTCCTTAGTTAGTTCTCCCTATTATGTTTACCCACTTTAATTCATTTAAATGGATGCCCCTTGCAACTAGCTTCAACTAGGTTCAGTATATTGGAATTGACTTCCAATGCCTACAAGCAATGGGCAATGTTCATACCAAGATCACCTCATTTTGTCATCATAAAAATCAAACAATTACATAAACTAAGCATTATGATTGAAGGGAAAATCTTTCTTTAGAGAGAATTTTTTTTTTGGGTCAAACTAACATTGCCTAGAACATTCCAGAAATTATTGTCACAAACAATAGGAAACCAGGAAATTTATTGACTCTTCCCCTAAAAATGAGGTTGCAATATTTAAGCAGAAGACTCTCGATTATTGGAGGAATAGGATTGAAAATTGCAGCATTGCTACAATATTTTAGTAATGGCATTATCAAGTAATTTTCTATCAGGAGGTAAATTTTTTGTTTGATTTTTTTTCTCAAGAATACGAAGTGATATTTTGAATGTCTATTTTTTAAATTTATCTTCAAACCAATATGACAACTTTAACTAATAGCATTTACAAAGATGGGACCGGACTTGTACTTAAAAGAGATGGCATATCTACCTTGCTTGATGCTGCTCCAACTATTGCTATCACGCTCTAGCTCAAATTATTTTTTTCCATATGTTATATTTATTGAGACTTTTTCACTTCCATGTTTATTTTCATGTCTCTTTCACCACTTACGTCCATGTGCAACATACACAAGGCACGCATACAAAGTAAACAACAAATGTGGAAGCATAGACAAGGCAGGTGGGGTCCTTTGCATATGTGGCTGACAGTTTTGCTTTGTGTCTCTATTTTTTAAGCATCCAGTTTTAAAAAATTATCCTTCATTTTTAAGTATATAGCTTTTTATAATGCCCGTTGAGATTTTAGTTCATTATTTGAAGAATAGTTACAGTATTTACATACTCTTACCACTTCATATTTGACAATTCAACAGTCCACAAGTTATTCTTTTGGTCAATGTTAGATTAAAGTGTTATTATTTTGCTCAAATTTCCCAGGTCATTTTCATATAATTGAGAGAGGCTATTGATTTTACTGTCTTCAAAATTCTATCACTTTTAAATTACTTTATAACAAGTGAATTATTAGCAATTATTTTTAATTAAGTATTTGTATTTCTAGGTAATTTATTTACTGTTTATTTTTTATTTTTATACATTCATTTACATTTATAGTATATCTTTTGAATTTGGATTTATTTGTGAGAGTGTGTAGTTCATTCTGTAGAGTTTTAAGTGTATGTATATTGCAATGTATAAGTATATATTATAGGAATTTTTTTTATTTTTTAAATTTGACATAGGATTATCATATTCATCAATATGTGTTTAATAATAAAGATGGTTTGAAAAATGAAGTGAATTTTTTTAGAAGCATTAAAATTAAATTTTGGTTAATAAGAATAGGGCAACTATTTGTCACTTTTGCTCAACAAGAGATGTTAAATTATTATTGACTATTTGACTATTGAAGAGGGTGATAAGAGTGATATTTAAGTAGTGACCATAACTATAATCTCTTTCAAAAAAATTCTTTCTCAATATAAATACGAGGTCAAATATTGAAAATTGAAATTACCTAAAATTTTACTTGATAAACAACCATATTTTAATTTTTACTATTAGATAAAGAATATAAAACTAAGTCAATTATAATAAGACTTAAATTTAATGTAAAATAAATAACCTTATTTTAATTTTTATTATTAGATAAAGTATATAAAACTAAGTCAATTATAATAAGACTTAAATTTAATGTAAAACTATAGCAAAATCTAATTGATAATTGAAAATTGAAATTACCTAAAATTTTACTTGATAAATAACCTTATTTTAATTTTTACTATTAGATAAAGTATATAAAACTAAGTCAATTATAATAAGACTTAAATTTAATGTAAAAATACAGTAAAATCTAATTGATAAATGAAAATTGAAATTACCTAAAAGTACATTTTCCTCTTTCCCCATTTTTATATTACTTAAATAAGTGTTGCTAAAATTCTACTTTAAATTAATGCTATTACTAAACCTTTTATCATACAGTTAACAATTGATTTTTTTTGTTGGTTTTATCCACAAGATAGCAAAAAGACTCGACATTTGTTTAACATGTGAACAATCTACATCTACATTATTTCCTATTTCATTATATCTTGTATTGGTACTTAACTACTACCACTCTATTATATCCTTATTCAAATACAGTAACAACATTAGCTATTGAGAAATTGTTTGTTTTTTAATTTAACTTATTCATTGATATTTGTTTCAAATCATTAAAAGTAATATATAGTGCTTAAATTTTTCATTAATATTTATTAAATACGAAAAAGAAAATTATAGGCACATTTGTTTAAGTGAGATAAAGATTTCTAAATTTTTTTATTTTTTTTCAAAAATGATTGTATTTGAATTATGCTTATGCTACTTCAATTTACATATTATCACAGAATGTACACTGTGCCAACCAATAAATGAATATTTATTCCGCCACCGAAATGGGATTGTCCAATTATTGGGGCAATTGATACGACCACAATGGCATACATATTTAGTTTCCATTCTCCCTCCATTGAAGCATCTCTGAGGACAATATTAGGTGAAGAATTCTTGTAGAATGCTTCTAGTTCAGTCTACTACAGTGATGTGGTGTCCCGTTTCCTGTCAAATTGCATGGACTTGGTGCAGGACCCAGAGTTTGTGGAAAAGTTTGCAAATTTATATATTCAAGACTATTTCACTCCATCGATTGGTTACAATGTCGCTATCAATTCTTATGATACAAGAAACCATAATGGTATTTTGGGGGTTATATTCTCGCCCAACACAATAGCACTATGTGATGTAGCTTCTTGTGTTTACAATGCTATAAAAGTTGTAGTGAACAATAATTGTGAGCTGGTTTTTACACATGCGTTGAAAGAACACGGCAAGCACTTGGGCCATGATCTCACAAGAAAGCTATCAAATGTCTTCAAGGCACTGATGTTCTTATACACATATCTTCCTCTTCATCCTCCTATTACAACTGCACTTCCCACACTTGCTTCACAAGTGTCTTCTTAATTTGCATGTATGTTTATGCTATACTATTCTACTATAAAAGTTGTATGTCTTCCCATGTTTACTACTATCAATATATTTCAGCCATAAACATAAGACATTTTCAAAAGAAAGTCTACATTTAAATGTGTCAGTGTTATTTCTATTTGAGATGTATGTGTGTCAAAATGTGAAATCAGTCACTGTAATCATGAATTGTGCTTGTCGTAAACTTAATATGTCAGATTTGTAATCAGTAAAGAAGGGAAAAACAACAACAATGCAAAAATATATGAGTACCCAATCACTTAGAACAATGCAATATTCACTATGAAATCAATAGTTAATTACACCACACCAAAACAAGGCAAGTAATATATTGAAAAAATATAAATAACAAGAAAAATAATTCTATTATATCAAATTAATTTTTTCTTCACAAAAATGAAATTAATATAGCCATCTATTTGTAGATATAACTAACATGTAAGAAATAATCTATTTGTCTAAGTAAAAAAGTAACAAATTTATGATTTACCAAAAAATTAATAATCGTTCTTTTTTGTTATATTGAATTGAAAATATCTCATATATAATTTTAAGATCATATTCAAGTTAAGTGAAAAAAATATTTGCAGGAGATAGTTAGACCTTATGTCCACAAATGTTTGATTAATTTAATAGTTCTTTTTTGCAGTATTAAATCCAACAATGACTTAGAAATATTCTTTCTGTTTGAAAATCAAAAGAAAATCAAAATAGTTGACATCACATTGAACTAGGTTTTGACACATTATGTTGATTACTTGTATTGCAGTGTTCAAATTAGCCCAATTTGCTAAATTCAAGGGAAATCAACTTAAATACTAGCTTCAAATTTCAACAATACAGGTACAATTCACTTCTTTATTTTTGATGTACAAATTTAATATTACTGAAATTCAACCTAGCATTGCAGAAAAAATGTAGTTCGATTGTAAGGGGAAAAATCTTCACAATAATAAATGATCTTGGCATATTGTGAGTGTTGTTTAGAAAAATGAACTTACCATTGTAGATATAACGTAGTTCTATACGCAGAACCAGAAATTAATCAAAATACTCCTTATTTAAATTTTCTACAAGAAAATTTGTTTTTACATTGATATTCATTATGATATTGTTAAACAAGACACATATTCAAATTACTAAACTCGTATACATTTCGTACAGGTCATGAAAATACCATGTGCACATGGTAGTAGAGTACTATAAAATTTAAAACAACGGTTCCCCCTATCTATCACAGTAAATTGCCATTAGAAATAGCTGCTTTCTTTGTAGAGATGTGCATCATATTTATGATGCTTATGAAAGTAAAGGACACTCCTCTATTCATTACATTATTGACATGCAATGTAGTAATATTCTACTACTTCTTTGCACTGGTCATTGTTTAATGGTTTTGTATCAAGGGGTTCTAGAAAGCTAAGAAAAATATAGAGATAGCAAGGAAAATATAATACTTGCACAACTCAATGTTTATTTTCACATTTTCATTATCCTCATATTAACCATCTCAGTAGCCCAATGTCTAGAGCATCTATTTATAGTAAACTAGTCATGTATGCTAATTCCATTGTACATAGTACCATAGACATTGACAATGTTAGTCAAAAGATTGAAGAAGGTGACTGCATGTTGTCAACTAATACTTTAGACTTGTTTCCATCAAATCCATTTTCCCCAGCACTAGAAAAGGCAAGCATAATAAGTGCTTCTCCAACTAGTGGATTGTTGAATGATATTGTCCACAAATACATTTTCCAGCCAACTGTTTGTGATATTATTAAAGGCGAAGGCGACAATGATGCAGGTCTAATTACCTGTAATTATTTGGAAAATTATACTAGTACACCTCATTTGTCAACTCCATCCTTGGAAAAAGTAGCACACACAGCTTCAAAGTCTGTATACCTACATCAAATAACTGGTATGAGCCTTATTTTTACATGATTTTCTTGATTTTTGGTATTGCTATGCAATAAGTGAATTCACTAACAATTTCTTTGGCTCATATATTGTAGAGGATAGTCAAGTTTGGCTTCAACAAAATACTCTATGCCACAAAGCTGACAATTTATCCACTAAGCTTCTTACAGCTGACAAAATTTTAAATGTGGAAGGCATGTCAAATACTGAACAGTTCAATAATGACATATCAATTCAACATCAACGCAATGACTTCTATTCCTTGAGACAGAAGGGTTCCAGCCTACCACAACAAAGAAAACAATGTTGTCAGCTATGTTCAGAAGTTCGATTAGAGGTGCAACAAGTAGAGAAGGACTTAGAAAAGATCAAAAACAACTTAAAGCAATTGGAAAACTACAATATTGAACTATGCACATATTTGCAAGACATTGTTAAGCATTAAATGTGAAGAGTTGTGCAAAAAAATATTAAAGTTTGAGCTATAACAAAATTTCAGAGAATGTGCAAACTCTTTGTCAAGCCCCTTCTTTGCAGATATATTGAAAGATCAGATATGAAGGGTGCAAACTATTTCCAACCAAATATTTCTTGTAATAACAAGCTTCATATGTTTGTATTATTTACAAATGCTTCAAATTTCACTTTGTAAGCTAATTACTAAAATAAGGACGATTAATCACCACCATGTATATATAGTTAGAACAACATATACTTCAATAAATTTAGAAAAAAATCTAACAAAATCTTATCTCATCAACTATAAATATGTAAATATTAATTTATGTCCAAAAAATAATTTGTTGAAGCATTACATTAAAGGATTTGTGTCTTATGCAAACTATGTTGGAAGGAAATTTTATTTAACTATCTTCATTTCACTAATGCATCTATCAAGAATTAGGGTCCCCTTCTTCTTCAATGCATTTGAAAAATATTTGAAACTATGAAATGCTACCTTAGGTGGGTTCATGATGAATTTGTAAACAAGCTTTTGGTCAATGAACATAATTTGTGGTGCTCCCTTATCATCAAAATCTATAGAAGATTACATAGTACCAATTGAAATTTTTAATGCCTTGTCGTTCATGTACAAATGACCTGTACTTTTAACAACTATACAATATAACTAGTACAATCATTTATAACATGTATTCATTGTTGTCTTGGTTGTATCTATTTTGAAATAGGCAATGGAAAACCATAATTTAAAACAAGAAATAATTTAGAGAAGAGTAATTAATACAATTGCAATTACTATGAGTTATGAAATGATATATACAAACATTTCAAAATTAAACTACTTTAATCCATGGTTATTTGAATGCATTGAAAATTAGATATATATGCATTAGTTAATAATAATTGTAGCTTTTCCTTAGTGCAAGTAATTAGGTACATTAAAAAGAATATATATAGTATAGAACAAAACCATATTGTACTCGCATTGTCTACTTTTGTGCCAGATATCGACACATGTATTGACAAATAAGAGATATGACACACAATTAAACTCGACAACCTAAGTGAAATACAACCAACTCCATACATATTTAACAATCACAAGACTGACTAACACAAACAACAATACCCAATTTGTATTCTCCAAAAACATAGCAAAATATTAAAAAAAAGTTACTGACAACCAATAAATGGAGATAGTAGATGTTGAAAGTTACAAGTGTTCAGGTCGACAACAAATACAAAACATTGACAATGTACTAAAGTTCCATGGACTATATAGAGAACACAATTTTAAGTACAATATAGGTGACTGTATATTTGATTCCTTTGAATTGTTGCTCGAAGGAAAATACACATCAATTGAACTTCGAAATGAGATAATCGACTACTTTGAAACATGTCTTGCAAGAGGTGAAATAGAAGCAATCAACTCATACAACCTTGAACTACACCCATCTACTCTTCTAGAACTACACAATGTCCCAGATCAAGAAACATATCTACGTAATATGAGATTGTCTGCAAAACCATGTACACCATCCACTGAAGTTGGATTATGGGGAGACATATTTTGTATACATTGGCTATCAAACTGGTTAAAAATATAAATATGTGTTTGGTCAACAACAACGGGGAAGAAGTACTTGCACCACAACAAATCATTGCAAAGTGAGAGATATTACATCCCATTCCATGATGCTAATCCTCGTAGTGGTCATTTCGAACCACTATTAAAACTTGAAAACGAACATGCCAAATATCACCAAAATACACGGTTATCTAAACTTAAACAAATCATTAGAAACAAGATAGAAGACGAAATTATAGACAGTCGAAAAAGGTGAAAGCTTGAAATTAACAATATCATTCCAAAAGATGAAACTAAAAAACAAAAGACCAATCATAAAATGAAAATAACATTACACGAACATAAGAAAATGATCAAAAAAATAAGAGAAGAAGAAATTATAGACCATGCAAAAAGGTAAAAGTTTGAAATTGACAATATCAGTTCAGAACAGGAGACTAGAGAACAAAATAGCAATCTTAAAAAAAAAAAACATTTCACCAATTGAAGAAAATGATTAGAAATTATCAAGAGCATCAAAACATTGAAGAAATAGCACATAAAATGTTTCAAACTCTGAACACAACACAACACGGGCAAAGTACAATGATAAAATCAAGAAAGTCAACAAGGATAAAATCTTACTCTCCAATTGACATTTACCAAAGAATATTTGAAGACACCCCAAAACATACGTGTACAATATGCCACATATTGCATTTCAGAAAAGATATGAGAACCATCAAAGAAAAAGTCAAACAAATATATTATAAGTTAGTAAAATGTGATAATACTATATTGACAGATTCCATATGTCAAATATGCTTTACTGATTTGAAGCAATCCAAGTTGCCTAAGTATGGTACACCAAGTAATATACAAACAAACAAACCATTGCAATATGTACAAAATCTATTGCTACTAGAAGAACGTCTTGTTTCACTAAGAATCACATTCGCTCAAATATGGGAGCTAGGCTATAAGAGATCTCAAATAGGACTTATAGGTTCTATTATTAATGTTCCTATGAACATGAACATTATACAAAAAGAACTACCATAACCAATCAATAGTACAACAACAATAGCTGTATATCTCAAAAGACGCTTACACTATAAAAATGTCTTCCAAAAGGGAATGGTACACCCAAACATTATCATGCAAGCTCTAACCCAATTGGTGGAAAGAAAACTATACAAATGGAAAAATGTTCAAATTAATGAGGATTGGAAACACTATTTTGAGACTAGCAATGACGATGAAAACAACAATGAACTTAGTACAACTGATAATGAGTCAGATAGTGAGAAAGAACAAGAACATCCATCTGAAACATTGATACATGGATTCACTGAGTCTACATCTATACAAAAAATGGATGATAAAATCGTTGAAATTGCACCTGCACAAGATTTCTATCCAATTGAAATCTTCAAGGACACATACGTCGAAGAAATGAATTTTCCCACATTATTCTTTGGTAATCCGCGTGATGAAGACATTGTTAAAAGATTTAGCTACCAAAAGATTGCACAATGGGAACTGACAAATTCACATAGACAATTTGCATACCACACAAACAAACTTATTCTTCAAAACCATCAAAGTAATTATATGACAAGTTTTGTCCACAATATGGATACAAATTTGAAAAGGGTAGCTAAAGGGAAGAAAGCTATGTGCAAAGGATGTGAAGGAGAAGCAAAACCTAGATAAATTGTTGAAATCAGATATAGGCTACACAGATTTCAAAAGAATAAGAATATCACCAGACTACACACAACAACTTAAAAAGAACATATTTGCAATGATATGACAACTTGGACCTCCAACTTTTTTTGTTACTTTCACTAGTGCATAACAAAATTGGGATCCCCTCACAAATTCACTGCAACAGTTACAAACTTTACACCAATCAAAACTAGAAGAACATGAATCTTATCAAACAAAGGAAATTGATAAATAATGATCCAGTCACTTGTGTACGATACTATAGGCATAGGATAAATGCATTAAAAAAATTGATATTTATAGATTCCACCTTATTTGGAAATGTCATAGATTCCTTCTCTGTAACTGGATTTCAAAATCGAGGAAACGAACATGACCATTTCCTCTTATGGATTGAGAATTCACCGGTCTATGGGAAAGACAAGTATATAGACATAATACAATTTGTTGACAAGTATATCACTTGTAGCACAAAACATTTGACTCCTGATTTAGCTATACTACACAAACATCACCACACAAGGCAATGTAGGAGATCTAGAAGATGAGTTTGTAGATACAATTTGCCCATTCCACCAATGCAAAATACTACGATAATGCAACCACTGCCAGAAAAAAATGAAACCCTAACTACCATTGCAACAAACATAAATTTGAAATTGCAAAAAGGAAACTATTACAATTCATACACCTTGCACATGTTCTTAAATGAAACACAGTTAACAGAGGAAGAATACATATTAGCTCTTCGATCTACAATACTTAGACCGACACTACTCCTACAAAGAAAGCCATCACAAATATGGAACAATAGTTTCTCAAAAAAAATAACTCCCCTATGGAAGGCTAATACAGATGCACAATATGTCCTAAATGCATATGCTACAACAATGTATTGCAGTTCATACATGGCAAAAGTTGACAAATCAATGATGCACGCTTTCCAAAAAAATTGAAAAGATCACGAACAAGACAATATTGATGCAATCAAGATGATAAGTAAACTTGGAAATGCTTTGCTAAACCTCCAACAAATGTCGTCACAGCAAGCTGTGCACATTGTTCTATCACTACCACTAAATTATAGCTCAAGAAAATGTGTATTCATAGATACACGATCTGAAAATGATCGTACATTCATACTTAAATCTATGAAACAGATCAAGAAGGAACCAGACGAATCTGAAAACATAATTTGCAAATCCATTATAGACTATTATATAAATCGACCCAACTCTATTGCAAACACTTGCCTTGCACAATTCGTCTCTAAATATAACAAAAATGGTACACATATAGAACGTAAAAAAAAACAAATATTATACGTTATATCAATTTCAACAAACATATGGATGTAGAAAACCACTACCAAGAGAAATTAGTACTATACGTGCCATTTACGACACATGAAAATTGTTTGAAAGATAATTTCAATTCATGGGTAAGTGCATATGTACATCATGAAAGAACAATACAAATAAATCATTCAAAGTTTACGTACAACACTACTTCTGCTTGGGGTGACATTGATGAAGCTATCAATATTGTAAACTTAGAAAAAAAAACATATAGGACGAGGCCTCTTCATTTACAAACTCTAAAGACAAGGAATTCTATGACATACAATTAGACATGAACAATACAGGACACCAAAAGATTTCAAGCAAATTTTTAATGTCCTTTGGAATCAGATAACACCCACAAATAATGGATAACAATGAGTACTTCAAATTAAGGTAAATGATTAATAAAGAACAACAACAAATTGTGAAGGACATTGTGATTAAAAAAATGAAAAATATGAGAACACCATTGCACTTGTTTCTAATAGGAGGAGTTGGAACTGGAAAGACTTTCACTACGAATGCGATATATGAAGCACTATTATGTATTTATAATGTACCTCTATCGAAAATGATCTAGACAAACCAAAGGGTCTTAAAATGACATTCACTAGAAAATCAAAATATAACATAGGTGGAATCACATTACATTCAGCATTTCACATTCCATTTAACAAATCCGAATTTCTTCCACTGAATACTGAAACACTAGACAAAATGTCAAAGCATTACAAACAACTCCATGTACTTCTTATAGATGAAATATCACTTGTGGGCTCTACATTCTTATGGTACATTGACAAAAGGTTACATGATATAATGCAAATGCCCACTGCACATTTTGGGAACCTTGACACGATCTTTGTTGGAGATCTATATCAAGCACAACCTGTACTTGACTCTGTTGTCTTTGAAAATAAACCAACTCAAAAAGAATTGATGCCCTACAAATTTTGGAAAGAGAAAATAAGGTGTTATTCACTAAATTCTACAATGAGACAAAAAGATGACATTTTATATCAATCCTTAATAGAATTCGCATTGGGTTACAAACAAAGAATGATTTGCATTATCTCAATCAACATTGCTCACGCCCACCACCCATTGACCCAACAATTCATTTCCTATTTTATAGGAAAAAGGATGTTGATGAACACAACAATAAAATGCTATCTATAATTTCAGGCAATGCCATTGTCATAGATGCAATCGATGAATATGAAGAAAATAATTTTACAATAAGATTGTACAATCATATGACTATGTTGCCCACACAGATAAAATTGAAACGAAACATTCTTGTCAAAATCTATGCGGGCAACTATAACACAAAAGATGGTCTAGTTAATGGAATATATGGAATATTTAAAGCATAGACAAAATACAATGACATTGACATTGTATGGCTCAAAATAAACAACCCTACAATAGGACAACAAGAAAGGAAAAAACTAGCTCAATGGTACACAAATGACATTGATAAACAATGGGTACCTATACTTTGCATTGCTAGACCCATTCAAAAATATCAATGAACAACAAAATAACCATTAGAAAACAATTTCCTATACAAGTAGCATGTGCAAGAACTATACATTGGTCACAAGGACTAACAATAGAAGGTCTAGCATTTGATCCCACAGCCGTCCAACAACATGGCCTCACATATACCACACTTTCACGTACCAAATCAATGCAATCATTATTCTTGCTCAAACCTCTAACTACAAACAATTTCAAAATAAAGAAAAAGTACATCTTGAAATGTCATGCCTTCAAACCAATGCAACATGGCAATTTGAAAACATTAATGTATGTTCCCACAACATGGCACAACTCTTGGTCTGCACATTAAACACTCGTACTTTACAAGTACACACAAATGATATTCTAAAGTAACACTCTACTAAACCTTTACAATTGTGTTGCTATATATAACATACATGGCATTATGACTTTAACTAAGAAACATCTACAAATCTCAAAAACAAAAGAACATAGATCAACAAATGTAGAAGCAATGACAATAACAACACCATTCCCAAACAATGATCTCAATGTGTGTAATGTTTATGTCAGACCAAATGCTCCTATACTTGAAATTTTAACAATCATGAACAAAGTACTATCCCACATTCCCCTCGAAAAAATTCTATACATTGTGGGAGATTTCAATACTGACATGGCCATACAAAGCAAATGTTAAAAAATGCTTGCAAGTTATATGAAAAAACACAATATACATTTCTTGTTAGACCAATCACACACTATAAACAAACCATTAATTGATCACATCTGGTCAAATTCATACAAAAACATATGCTCCATTTACAAAATAGAGGCATACTAGATTGATCACCTTGCTACTTTTATGAACATGCATATCACTGATTCAACAAACTAAACTTCATAATACTAATAAAAATAACAAATAGAATCACAAATAAACATTGTTCAAATATAATAGAATTGCAATTTCCACAACACATATAAAATTTTGCTTCTACAATTCACAAACAATTCATCCATAAATGCAAACAAAACATGACAATTATAAAATTTATTCCAATATTACATATCTTTTTTGGCAAGAGAACAATGGAGCCAACAAAGAGATTAGGAAAACAAACACAAATCAATCAAGATAGATCACAAAAAGGTATTGAACTTATCTTATCTCAAATTAATAAAGATTATGTAAAGTTAACAATATTAATGCACTAGTCTTACGATTCTTGCAGATCAAAAGTCAAAGGACAAAATGTCATATCTATTGAAGACTTGAATGCAAGGAAAGCAGACAACATCTTCCAAGGGGATGTGCTCGTTGTCTACAAAGCCACACTTGATAAAGTGAACAAATCAAGGCATGTCCTCCATGCAGATCTAATAGATTTAAAAGCTGAAATGACAATTATAGTTAATGTTAATGGTGACCTCGTAGAAAAATATGAGGAAAAAATAGTGGCAAATTTTGCAATTTGCATTTCAGGATTTGATATTGCCCCGAAGACAGACTAATATCGTGGTGACAGTGCCTGTATTTTAATCCTCAAAGATTCCACCACAATTGAAACAATCCCACGCATGTGTCAAGAATACAATTTCATACCAAGCACCACAATAAAACAACTACACTTTAGTACAAATGAGTACCCCATTGGAACAATTGGAGCTTTGGTAACAAGGATAGACAAACAAGGTTCACAATACACACTTGACATCAAAGATGGTGATAATGAAATAGACAAAGTACAGGTAAAAAAGTTCTTAATTGTTTCCAAATAACCTGTTCCAAACTTCTGTTCACTATAGGAAAATACTTTGCATACAAAAATTTTTGACACAAAATAACTAACCATGTTACTCTTCAATAGTTGTACCTCCACCAAAGTTTTGGCCAGCAATGCCTCGCAATAGAAGACCACCTACAAAGGAATGAAATCCCTGCAATGCTCTTCAGAAATGTTGTTAAAAAAGTGGACCAAAGAATAACATTCTGCAGAAGCCTTTCAACATCCATATGCAAGCTCAATGACAAAAGAACATTGGAAAGGCTCAATGGCTTACTTAATACAACTTATGAGATAACTATTTTCACAACATACATCTCTTTATTTTACAAATGCACTATTTGCACACCAAATTAACATTTACCCATCTCTTACATGTTGATGGTATCCTAAAAGCGGTGAATCCATTCTCAGTTCCATTCTATGCATTTTGCCCACAATGCAATTATAAATTTGGGAGCTATGGCATGCTTGAAGACAACATTGCTCACTGCACCAGGTGTCACCAAAAAGTCACCCATGTATACTCACTTCACCTCAACACAATACTTACAACCGAAAATAAACAAACTATACAATGTTCTCTTGATAAGTCCACAATTGAACAATTTTTGCCAGCTCTTCAAAATACTACATATGAATATTACAAAGAAGACAAATCGAGAGTTATCTTCATTCTATGTGATTTTACAAATAAAGGCCACTTCACTCTCAACCAAAACAATCTCATTACTCATGCCTTTGTTCTTCAAGAGTGATTTCTACAAAAAGGTAAACATGATACATTACTTTAACCTTTATACATTTCAAACATTTTTATTAACTCTACACTATAACAAATACTAATTTACAAACAATAAAACCAATTTGTGTTTTGTAGGAAGGACACAATCTCTAAGGCACAAATCAGGGATACCTGTCATATGGAACAACTCCACTGAAATAGACTACTACTACTTAACAAATCAGAGCAAATTAGATACAAATTTGCTTTCTCTGTTTAAAACTTTATATTTAGCTTGCACTCTACAAACTGTTGCTTACAAAAATGTTGCACTATAAGACTCGACAACTTTTTTTAAAATTTTGCTAATGCTGAGAATACAAATTTATTATACTCAATTGTCCTTTTCAAAGACTGGATCTACTGATATGTGATTTAGGAAAAAAATTATGTGCTCTATAAGAGTATATTTAATTGTTTGAATAATTATTTTTATGGGTGTTTCTTTTATGAGTTACTACATGCGCTATCAAAATATGTTTGCATATTTGGAAGATTGTTTCTGTATATTTATATGCATGCGAGGAATATGCATGTTAATAACAGATTTCAATGCTTGCTTCACATGTTAGAAGATTGTTTCTCTATTTGTGTAACAATAAGTCTGAACGAAGGTATGTCCAGCTTGTATGTGTTGTTGAAGGACCGAGCTAAGTGAAGCATTAGTGGTATTTGCCCATACAAGTTAGAATTATTTTCTTCGTAAATCTTTTTTGAGGTAGGCTATTTTAAGAAGGTCCAAGGTAGGCGTGGTTGCTTTTGTGAGATTTGTAAGCCTTTTTCCATCGGGAATGCTACTGCAATCATTACTAAATAGCCACTTGCGTGTTTGTTGCAAGTATCGGCTATTATTCTCTTTCTCATTGTCTATATTATTGTGGTTATGTTTCTATTTTTGAAATGCTGAGTTACTTCTGAAGAAGAGTAGGGTTGAATGTTTAGGATACCTTGTCTGTAAAATTGTTCAGCACACACACAAAATTTTATCACTGTTTCTACATAATGTATTTTCAATTATTACAGTTCACAACTTGGCATTCAAGCACATTGCCCATAAATAAGAATATATAGTGGTTGTGCTTCTTATCTGTACTACCCATCGTAAACTGATGTCAAACCTGTTCCTTCCTCAGTAAACATTATTTATGTGTCACATATTATTGCCATAAGTATCATCCTTTCAATGGCAGATGTAGAAACTGATATTCATCACAAGGACACAACCACTCTAGAGGAACTTAGTCGAAAGTGAACTACACTGTTGGGATACTCATGTTCAAATATGGCTTGATCTAAACAAGAAGCATTCAAAGCACTCATGCAACTCTTTCCTTGACCCTTTGCATAGCTTGTTTCAGTCCCTCCCTGTCAATAAAAGTATGCAACTGTACTTCTTCTACCTGTGTACAAAGATCAAGATTATCATTGCATTATTTCCTTTAAGTTGACTTGTCTACTCTCACAATCATTACATTTATTACATTCATTAGAAATGTTGCATTTCTTGTCAAATATGCACTTTCTGTAAGATGACAATTTCTGCACTTACAATATATGTTTGATGTATTATGTATTTCATTGAAAATTGATCTAGAAGATTGTCTTCTTTTCCAAATAATTTTGTTTTCCTCTTATATCATGTGCATCTATTTATTAAAAATGAGGTATTCTTCTTTGTACCACTTAACATTTTCTTCATAGATTATAACTCCGTACATATCCTTCAACTACGCTTTCATGGATCTTAATCTACTTCCTGCTTCAATAGACTTGCTTAACAATCTCTGCAAGACAAGTTGCACTTACAGATTACCCAAATAAGTTATCTATAATTGTATAGCCTCTCTCAGAAAAAGTAAAACTTACATTTCAATGGTAGGAACAGTAAATGTATCAGGCATCTTATATTACCTGCATGTTACAAAAGATCTCAAGTTTTAATGGGCTAAACAAATTTTGATTCCATGTTTTTACTCTTTCAACCAATATGAATGAATGATTCATTATTTATTTTTCACAACCCAAATAGCATCAATGGTTTTCATTCTACAATTCTTCAATTACAAATGTCTTCAAATTTATTGCATTTTTCCAGTTTATGGTTTCAAAGTACCAGTAATTTGCTTACTTAGGGATGAATTTTGCATTCAATTTTTTATACTCTCTTTTATATTCAATTCTCATTGGCAATTGTTCCAAAGCAGCCATTTTAGTATAGGAACTTGATGCTTTGCATCTCTTGTTATAAAGTCAATATGTAGTAGTGTTAGATTGAATCTTTTTCCACTAAAAAATAAGGATGGTGTTTACTAATTTTCCAAGGAAGATCTATTGGTCTTTTATGTCTCTAATGAATCTTCATTTCGGATCAAATTATTGGATTGGATGGTCAATAACCTTCTTATGGCAAAGTGGGTTTGGGGAGGTGATTTTAATATGGTAGAACACCACTAAGATAGAATTTGGTTCAGTGCTCTCAATTTTTTCCAAAAAGAACTTGATGCTTGGATTTTAACCAGGAATATCATGGGGTTCTGATCTCATTTCTGACAAAAGAGATTCTCATTCTCACCATTTGTTTACATGGTCTAACTCTAGACAGGGTGCATTTAGAAAACTCAGTCAGCTTGATTGATTTTATATAGCTGATTCCCTTTCTATTATTCCCTTTTCTCAAAACACTCTTGTTAAAGTGGATACTATTGCCTCTTTCTCAGATCATCTCCCAACTTTGATTACTTTCCCTTCCCACTCCTCTAGCCTTCCTTATAAGCTCAATACTTCCCATCTTAATCATTTTGATTGCCTTGCCTCTTTGATTTCAATTTGGAATGATGTGCCTAAACCTCACCAAAATGGTAGCTGGATCCAATGGTGGAATGATGCTATTACTCACTACATATCTTTCTTGAGATCTTATGGGAAAAAAATGGCTAAAAAAAGATCTAGAATGGAAAAAAATTTAAGACATCAATTGGAAAAAAAGTAGAGCCCTTCTTTTTTTAGCACCAACTAATACCTCTCTACAACATGTTGTTGATGCTAAATGAAAAATCAAAAGATTTGAATTTAATCGAGATAGAGGAGCACAATTAAGGGCCAAGTTGCATTGGATGAGAGAAGGAGGCAAAAGTTTTTTTTCAATTATCTAAAGTCCAAACAGTCCAAAGAAAGAATTTTGTCTATTCATGATCAAGAGGCAAATAATTATGACAACCCTGATGATATTAAATCTATCTTCTTTTAGCACTATCAACAAATTTTTTTAGAACTAGATGAAGGAGATCAACTTCAAGAAATAATTGAAGAATCTGTTGGTACTTGCATTCCTACTAAGATTGATCTAGATCAACAATTTTACTTGGATTGATTGGTAACCCTTGAAAATTTTGATGTTGCCTTGAAAGATATGGTTGATTCCAAAAGTCCTGATATTGATGGCTTACCAGAATTTTTCAAAACATTGTGGCCATTTATCAGGAAATATTTTTACGAAGTCTATAAGGAAGCCTTAACCAAGGGATCCCCATGACCTTCCATAAGTCAAGGTCCAATAAAGCTAATCCCTAAAGGAAAAAATGAGAACAACATTTGAAGGTGGAGACCTATCACTCTCTTAAATATCTCCTACAAGATTATTGCCAAAGCTATTGCCAAAAGAATTAAGTGCATAGTACAAGAAATTGTAAGGCTTGAGCAAACTAGATTTATTGGAGGGAGATTTATTTTAGAAAATTTGGTGCTTGCTTGGGAGACTATTGAATGGGCTCAACAAACAAGTCAAAGATTCCTCATCAAATTGGATTTTGATAAAGCTTATGATAGGATTAGGTGGAAGTTCATATTAAAAATGTTCAAATGGTTAGGCTTTGGTCCCAAGCTCATTTCAAATGTAAAACTTCTCTTTGTTGATTCTAATGCTTGCATTTCTATTAATATCTCAATCACTCAAACCTTTCCTTTGCAATGATCCATAGGAAAATGTTGTCCATTAGCCCCATTCCTCTATGTTCTTACAACTGATGCACTTGGTTATCTCTTAAATCATGCTAAAAGGAAACACCTTATCCATGGTATTTCTCTTCTCAGAAATGAAGTTGCTTTGAACTCTATCGTTGCTAATGATAGCCTATTATTCATAAAAAATTCTCAAGAAGAACTAAATCATACACTTGATGTCTTGGACCTGTACTGTTCAGCATCTAGGTCCCAACTCTCTCATAATACAAATGAATTTTGGATGACTTTAGCTGATCTGCCACCTCATTTGGTTCCCCCACATTGGAAATTCAATAAGAATTATGAAATTTCAAGATATATTGGCATCCCCTTTAGGACTGGAGATCCCTATACAAAATGTGGAAGTGGTTCACTAATAAACTAAAAACTAAACTTCATATTTGGTCATTCATTTATTTTTGTATGGCTATTGATAACAAAGTGCTTATTGCAAGTCAGGTGTATATTTCATCATGTTGGCTTCCTTCCAAAAGTTGTTATAATCAGCTAACTTGATTAATTAGAGGGTTTCTATGGGGAAAATGGAATCATAAAAAAGCCCAACAAACTGCTTCTTAGCTATACTGTATACAACCAAAAAACAAAGGAGGTTTAGGGGTCATTGATCCTCTCACACAAGGGATTTTCTTCATTGCCAAATGGATTACTAGATTTATCCATGGAGCGGCTCCTTGGAAGTCCCTTAGAAGGCATATAATTGCTATTGCCAAAGTTAACAATGCTTGGATTGAGTTTTGCTGGATAGATAAAATTCTAAGGGCTTAGTACTCCAAACCACAAGCCTCTAGACAATTTTAAAGCATATAGAAATTATGGAAACTAGTTTCTCCTTTGCTTGAATGGAAGGGACAAGATCTTAGTCATGTCATGAGTTTCTCAGCTTCTTCTATTTGGTGGAATAAGCTAATAGAGCTCCAAGAGCAGCCTCTTTCTACCTATTCCCAATTACATAGCAAGCTCTTAATCAAAAAAGGCATTAGGGAATTCAAGGATATATGTGAGTTTACATCCTTAACTTGGAAAAATGTTATTCAACTCAAGAATGATTTTAAATTGTCCCAATCTCTTATAAATGGTATTCTTAAGATTCAAGAATGTGCTCCTTTGGATTTTCAACTTAAGCTTTGCACCCCCATATTGTGCAATTTCTTTAAAGATTGGAGGTGGTGCCTAAGCTTTAATATAGATAATTTCCCTCTCAGACTAATTTACCTCAAAATCCCACCTTCTCTTCAAATTAAATCAAGACTTAAAATCTAAAATGGAGATTGAATTGGTCTGAATCTATGTGGTGTAGCTTGAGCAATCATGCTTGGAAATCCAAAGCTGAAGCAAAAGCTCAATTTTTATCATGGAATATTTTACATTATAAATTTTTTGTGGGGGAATGTCTCACTTTTCTTCCTAATAATTCCACCAAATGTTCGTATTGTCTCAAGTTAGAAACTATCAAACATGGATTTTGGACTTATAAGCATATGCAACAAATTTGGCAAGTAGTTGTGACTTTTATTCTAGCCATTTTCAATTGTAAATTAAAATGGAAATCAACTCTTCTAGGGCTGCACTTTTCTCACAATATAATTTCAGAATCTTTTTGGCAATGTATCCTTCTTTATATTTGGTTGCTCTGATGTAAATCCATCTTTTCTAATGGTTTTCCTCCATCAGAAGTGATTATGCATGGTTTATTCTCTAATATTATTTTGCAACAGGTGACTCTTGTTAAAGTCTCAAAGGAGAAGCTCAACAACAACTTTGAAGTACAATCATATCTATCTAGAGTGCAATCTCAGCAGACAGATATAGCTAAAGACCATAATGGATCTCTTCTTGTAATGTTTAAGATCATTACAAATGATCATATACTTTGTACTCTTGGAGAAACATAATTTTTATCTTAGTGTATCTGATTGTTACTCAAATCTTTAGCTTTCAACTATTGTCTTTATGTATTGCTTCCTTGTACTCCTCCCGAGTTGTCTCTTTCAAGCCTTTTGGCTTGGTAGGCTTCTTCTGGGTTGATATTTATTGTACATTCTTTTTCTTCTCATAAAATTCTGCATTTTTTCAAAAAAAGAAGATTGGGGGATATCTATTAAGTCTGATATGAAAACATGAGTTTTGGGTTAAAACCTCTTCGACTAAGACTCAATGGAAGATGGGAAACCATCCCTTATGATGTGGGAGCCCTGTACTCAACAAGAATTTGTTGGAAACCAATAACACTGAGAGGAGGGGGGTGAATCAGTGTTATACCAGAATGATAATTTTTAGCCTTATTAAAACATGCATACACCAACCGGTATATACCGGTACATACATAATTGAAAGAAGTAAAGAAGCCAATAAGCCAATCACATAAATGAGAACCATAACACACATATTTATACGTGGAAAATTTCAAAGAGGAAAAACCACGGTGGGATTTGTGACCCACAATATCAATCCACTAGCCATATGAAGAGATATTACAAAATATGAGGGGGCCGCACTTGTAGGAAGGCTTACAGCCTAGAGAACACTGCTCAATCACAAAAGGAGCCTCACTAACTACATAAAATTCTAGACTACAATCCAGAGAAGTGTGAACTGGTAAGATAGCATCTTTTATGCCAGAATACAGTTCCATTTTAAGCTCTGTCTATTCCGGTCTGAATCCCTAAACCCTTTACCGAAATAACCCTTACAATAATTTCCTCACATACATGATCTCTCTAATATATTCCGCATCATATTATATTTACATATCTATAATCTCCAATCATATGTCTCTTCTATCTCTATTACAAAATAATCTATCAAATTATTCTATATACCCTATACAAATTCACATACCTTATGTCGGCCTACAAAGATATATAGAATATCAAATTACATGTCAGCCAGATAACATAAATGCATAAACATTAAAATCAATTGTCGATGTTGGATCCAAGATATGTTGGCCTCCAATACCGATATCCTTTACTAAACCGTGTCTGCCTGCATTGTTGATGACCAAAGAAATCCTTCTGTCATACCAGTGTCGGTGCCAGTGTAGTATCTATGAACTGCCTGCCAGTACACCAAAACATGAAGCCAAACCACAATACCATGTTGCCATCAATGACAACATAGTGAAACCAACCAATTGAGTGTCAATTACCAACAAAATTACCCTAGTGGAGTCATCAAGAGCCATTTAAATTCATAGAAAACCAAGTACTATTGATTATTTTTACTACTAGGTGGAAGTCTCTTTTTATTTTCTCCATAAACTATAAGTTGAAATCTATGTTCTCACTTTTAAAAAATTATAAAAATAGTATAAATAGATAAGTTGGAGATATTTTCCACAACAATTGATCATAATTTGAATTGTTGTAGAAAATATATCCTACTTATCAATTGATGAGCTTAGGGCGCTCTATAATGAATGGTTCATAAGGAACAATGCTTGCTAAAGGTTTTGCAAATGGTGTTGCAAGCAAAGTGGGCTTAACCTTGGTGAAAAATCCATTGTTAAGCGCACTTGAGTTGGACTAGTATTGGGATGGGAGACCTCTCGGGAAGGCTTAACGCTTCACCTTTGTGAGCATCACCTAGATGCAATGAGTGTTAAGTGTTTCATTCATTCTCATAACTTTTGCATCACAGTTAAATCTAGAAGTCAATAACAATATGTTTATTATTAAATATTAACTTTTTGACATGTAAATAATTGCCAAACTGAAAATAAAAGGTAAGAGTTTTTTTTACATACTCAGATCAGCTCTACCTCTTGTTGTCATTGTAAAATGTCTTGTAACATTAATTATATTTCATTAAGAATTATAGTTAAAAATATGTTAAATTGTTAACTTAAAAATTAAATAATTAAAAAAATATTTAATTATTATCCATAGAAGAAATAAATAACTATTTTAGAATGGTGAGAAAAAATATTCATGTAGGTGAACTCACAATAATGGTTCCCACTTTTACCCACCAAGCAAATTCATGGGCATGGGGAAATTAGTTTTTAGGGCGGTTTGAGCGAACTGGATGTGTTTGCTTGAATCACCCATTGGGGTTTGAGCGAACCAGAGGACATAGTAGTGTTCGCATGAACCCAAATTTAAAATTGGGTTTGTGTGAACCCAATAAAATATAATATTTTATTAGGTTCGCTCAAAACCCCCCTTCTAGTGAACCCTATTGTGCCAAAAAAAATTTAACTATCTATAAAATCCAAAGTGATAGTTGAAATGTCATGTTCAACTGTGAATTTGGGATCCAGTGAGGTGGTTTGAGTGAACCCTAGATGGAGATTTCATCAGCGACCCCAATCAGCACCCGTTAGCGCTTGTCAGCACTCATCATTCAACTTACATTGTTCCAAGTGCACAAAAATATCCTTTTTCTTGTTTAATAATGTTATTTTTTTGTATTTTTATTTATTGAATTAAAAAAAAAAATAGCAAATAAAATAGCTTTCTTTTCTTAATTTGTTTTTTCAATTAAATAATTGTATATTTATTATTTGTTTTGAACATTTTAGAAAAATGTTAGAAAAAACTTAGAAAATTTACATACTAAATTAAAACAATTTTTTTTAGAAAAACATTAGCAAAATTAAACTAAGAAAACTTAGATAATAAATTAAAACATTAATTTAGAAAAAACCCTTAGGACCCCATATTGGTGCAAGACCACCTAGAGTCTAGTTAACATGTCAATTAGATGTTTGAGTCTTTGGAGTTAGGGGTCATGTCATTTTGATTCAATAAGGTCTATTGAGACTATTTGTAATGTTATTTCATGTTTTTAGGTATGTATGTCAAATTTGGAGTCATAATTAGCAAGCTGGTAAAGTTGTTCAAAAGTTGTCATTTTGTGTCATCGGGATAGTTTTCTCTTTCGGGATTGGAAAATACTGCTTAGACGATTGTTGATGGCTATGTCGTTAGAAATCCAAATTCCTTGTTCAGTATAGCTATGCTGAAATAGGGACATCAGGGTAAGTTTACTTTATCGGAACTGCATGAAATAATTACTCTACTTGTATTAGTTATTTCGATGGGTGATCAAGACCTTGGTTTGGGATTGCTTTTCTGACGTTGTTGTCTAGTGTTGATTTTTCAGTTCGGGATTGTTATTTTGATGTCAGTGTCTAGTTTTGATTTTTGAAAATTTGGGAGTTGAACAGTCATGCAGCCTAAAGGTCTAGTGTGATCACGAGAAAGTGCAAATTTTGGTATAAATTGTATAAGCAACAATTAGAAACAGAGGATGATATGTGAATTTTGAAAATTTGAATTTCTGAAGTCTGATTTGAAATCATTGGCAACTAATTGGAAGCTTATTTTTTCTACAATTACTCTATTTTTTGTACTTGTATGGTGTTGTACGGATTCTATTTGATTGGACAGTCATATGTAAGGATAGAGTATTGAACTACCTTCCATTTGCAGGTGATTTGAGTTTCTATTTCGTTGTGAGGAAGAAGTTATAGCAGTTTTTTACACGATGACCTAGTTAGTTAGGGTAACTAGGGTTTTAACAACAGTTAGACCAATTTTTCCTCCGTATCTTGCATCAAGTGGTATCATAGCTTAGGTTTTTATTGGGAGTTTTGTTTGTGTGAAGTTTTAATGGAAATAGTTATTGCATAGAAGAAGAAGAAGAAGGGCAAGATGCCTCCCAAGGGAAGTGCAATCCTCACAAAAAATGTGAGGTCAATCAAGGAAAGCCAAGATGGTATGTTGGTCAGGGTAGTAGCACTGGTCCAAGTAGCTTTGAGGAGAATTGGGGTTTCTAATGTGGATAGTGACTCAAAGGAAGAAGTAAGTGAGCAGGGGAATTCAGCTCCACAAAATGTACCCCAAGAGGAACAGTTGGGGTTTGAAGAGAAAACGTGTCTAACTATGCTCAAGGCTGTCAAAGGAGACCATTCTGTCATGAAATTGGAATTTCCAACATATGGTGGCAAGATGGATAATGAGGAGGTACTAGATGGGATAGATGTCTTTGATAACTATTTTGACTTCAAGGAGGTTCCAAAGGACCAAAAGGTGAAGCTGGCCAAGACTAAGTTGAAGGGGTCAACACTGACTTGGTGGAATAACACTCAATCAGAGAGATTGAGAAGAGGAAAGCCTGATATTAACACTTGGGACAAAATGGTAGTAAAGGTGAAGGCCCAATTTCTACCAAGTGATTATGAGGTCCAAATTTTTATGAGGTTGCAAAAATTAAAGCAAAAAAAAATGGATGTGATGACATATATAGAGGAGTTTCATAAATTGAGCTTAAGGGAAGGGTACCATGAAGATGAAGTGGTGAAAATAGCAAGGTATATGAATGTGTTGAGACATAGCATACAAGATGAGTTGAGCCTAACTATCCCTAGGAGTGTAGAAGAATGTTTTTAGTTGACCACAAGAGCAGAAGAGAAGGTCAAGAGGAGGCAAGAGCAACAAGTGAGAGGTAGAGGTAAGAATAATAGAGGAAGAGGAATCTTTGGGGGAGGCAGGACACAATTCCAAAAGCATTAAGGGGAGAATAGTGGTCATCAAGAACAAACAAGTGAGAAAAGAGGTGGATTCATTGGTAGGAGATCTAACACAAGAGGAAGATTTGGAAACCAAGGAAGGGGATCAAACACATTCTCAAGGAAATGCTTTCAGTGTGGCCAAGTTGGTCACCCTACTTGGAGATGTCTGGACAAAGTGAGTACAAGCTCATATGGAGGAGAAAGGAGGACACAAATTTTTCATGAGGAAGAGGCAGAAAGTGTGAATTCACTTTCATTGCAACCAACACCTGAGACTAGAGAATATTTTCCTATGAGGAGGACACTAATTAAAGTCCCAACCATCAAGGAGCCACCACAAAGAAAATCTTTGTTTAGAACCACATGTAAGGTACAAAGAAAGGTATGTAAGGTGGTAATTGATTCCAATTCCAATGATAATCTTGTTTCCATAGAGATGGTAGACAAGTTAGGATTAAAGAGGATCCCTCATACCACACCATATAAGGTGTCTTGGCTAAATAAAGGTCAACAAGTACTTGTTAGTGAGTAGTCTTAGGTAGAGTTCAAAATTGGTGCTTATGAGGATAAAATTTGGTGTGATATCATTCCCATGGATGTGTGCCACCTTCTACTTGGCAGACCTTGACAATATGACAGGGAGGACCAACATGATGGGTATAAGAATGTCTATGTTATCTTGAAAGGGGGAATATGTTATACCCTTACCCCATTAAAGGAAGATGAGAGTGAAATCCATGAAGAACCTAGTGTGATGGTGGTGAAGGAGAAGGAGTTCATGAATAACTTGGAAGAACATGAGTGTGGATATGCCATTGTGGGGAAACCAATCTTAGAAGTGGCACATAATGACAAAAAGGAAGTCCCTAAGGAGGTACAGATCCTACTTGACAAGTATGCGGGCATTGTGGTGAAGGAGTTGCCCAATTCCTTGCCTCACATACGCAATGTGAGTCATCATATTGACCTAATCCCTAGTGCAAGTCTTCCCAACAAGGCAGCATACAAAATGACACCTCAACAAAATGAGGAGATTAAGAAGTAGGTCCAAGAGTTTCTTGATAAGGGCTTGGTGAGGAAAAGTTTGAGTTCATGTGTTGTGCTCACTATTTTGGCACCCAAAAAAGATGGAGATTGGAAGCTTTGTACAGATTCAAGGGCTATCAACAAGATAACATTAGATATAGATTCCCCTACCCTAGATGGAAGATCTTATGGACAGTCTCGCCGGAGCAAGGTACTTTTCTAAAATTGATTTAAAGAGTGGCTATCACTAAATAAGGATCAGATAGGGGGATGAGTGGAAGATAACTTTCAAGACTAATGAAGGGATTTATGAATGGCTTGTCATGCCTTTTGGGCTATCTGATGTCCCTAACACATTCATGAGACTCGTGAATGAGGTCTTAAGAGGATTCATAAACAAGTTTGTAGTGGTATATTTAGATGACATATTGGTGTTCAATAGGACAAATGAAGACCACTTGAGACACTTGGATTGGGAGCTAGGGAGGTTGGATGAAGAGAAATTGATGATCAATCTCAAGAAGTGTGAATGGATGAAGGAAGAGTTGGTGTATTTGGGGTTTGTGATTTCACAAGGAACCTTGAAAATGAACCCACAAAAAGTAGAGGCCATACTCAGCTGGCCAACACCTAAATCAGTTGGGGAAGTCAGAAGTTTTCATAGTTTAGCAAGCTTCTACTACAATTTCATTAAGAAAATTAGTCATATTGTGGCACCCATGATGGACACCATCAAAGGAGAGAAGATAAGAAGATTCTAATGGAACAAGGAGGCTAATCAGAGTTTTGAGTACCTCAAGACAAGGGTAGCACATTAACCTATCCTTACTTCTCCTGATTTTAATAAGGTATTTACAATAGAGTGTGATGCCAGTGGCTATGCCATAGGGGAAATGTTGAGTCAAGAGGGGAAGCCAATAGCTTTCTTTAGTGAGAAATTAAATGAAGCCAAAAAAAAGTATCCATCCTATGATTTGGAGTTGTATTCCATGGTGCAAGCACTTAAAAAATGGAGACATTACCTACAGCCCAAGGAGTTTGTGGTATATACAGATAACCATGCTTTGAGTTTCCTAAACAGTCAAGAGAAGTTGAGTCATCAGCATATGAAGTGGGTGGAGCAATTATAGTCCTATACCTTCACCATAAAGCATAAGAAAGGGCAAGCTAACAAGGCAACTAATGCTTTGAGTGAGAGGACAATGATGATACAAGAGGTGCAACTTCAAAGTGTAGGAATTGATTCCTTAAGAGGTATGTATCAGAATGATGTAGACTTTCATGAAGTGTTTTTTGTTTGTGAGCAATCAAAGGGTTTTTTCATAGTGAGTCTATAAATTATGTATTACAACGTGGTGTTTTGTTTAAGGGAGCTCAGTTGAGTGTCCCAAAGTGTTCTATGAGGGAAACTCTGATCAAAGAGAAGAATAGTGGTAGTCTTGGAGGACATTTTGGATGTGATAAGACATTGGATCAAGTCAAAGGGTTTTACTACTAGCCTAAGATGCACCTAGATGTGAAGAGGTTTGTGGTATATGCCAGAGAGCAAAGGGGTCAAGTTCTAATGCAAGGTTGTATCAACCTCTACCCATACCTAATAGACCATGGGAAGCCATCATTATGGATTTTGGTTTGGGTCTACCAAGGACCATAAGGGGATATGATAGTGTGTATGTAGTTGTAGACATGTTTAGCAAGATGGCTCACTTCATTGCATACAAAACAACCAATGATTCCTCCCACATTGCAAACTTATTCTTTAAGGAGATTGTAAGGATCCATGGATTACCATTATCCATTGTGTTTGACAGAGATTCAAAGTTTATTGGAGATTTCTGGAGGACATTGTGGAGATAAATAGGAACTAATCTGACTTTTAGTTTTGCCTATCATCCCCAAATAGATGGGAAAACTAGGGTTGTCAGTAGGTCATTAGGCAACATACTAAGATGTCTAACTAAGGAGAAGAATCAGTCATGGGATCTAATCTTACCACATGCAGAATATGTATACAATGATTCAATCAACCAGAGCATAGGGAAGAGTCTATTTGAAGTTGTCTATGGAGTGCATCCTAGAGGTATCTATGAATTAAGAGATTTGAGGAATGGATAGGAGAAGTACCCAAGGTGAAGACTTTGCAGTAGCCATGCATGACATCCATAAGAAGATCAGGAAGACACTTAAGAAGAATGTAGACAAGTATAAGAGTAAGGCAAACTTGAAGAGGAAAGATGTATAATTCAAGGTGGGTGATCTAGTATTGGCACATTTGAGGAAGGAGAGATTGTCAAAGGACAAGTATACAAAATTGACGATGAAGAAGATAGGGCCATGTAAAGTGGTTCACAAGTATGGAAACAATGCTTATGAGATTGAACTCCCACCAGGGGTTGCTATCTTAGCTATATTCAATGTAATATATTTGTATCCCTGTAAGGAATCTGATTTTGCAGGTCAAGGAGAAGAAGGAGCTCAAGATGCTGATATGGAATGGGTCAAGGACCTTCCACCTACTCAGCCTATGCAGCTTGAAGTCATTTTGGACTCAAGAGAAGTGAAGAGGACAAGGAGGAAAGTCTATAAGGAGCACCTAGTCAAGTGGCTAGGACTACCAAATGAAGATGCCACTTGGATGTTAGAGGAGGATATAGCACAACATGGGGTCTCACTTGCAGATCTAATTTCATAAGGAGCATGGAATCTTTCCTCTCTGGGTGTATGGTGTAGGAGCACCTAGAGGCTAGTCAACATGTCAATTAGATGTTCAAGTCTTAGGAGTTAGGGGTCATGTCATTTTGATTCAGTAAGGTCTATTGAGACCATTTGTAATGTTATTTCATGTTTTTAGGTCTATATGTCAAATTTGGATTCAAAATTTGCAAGTTGGTAAAGTTGTTCAAAAGTTGTGATTTTGTGTCATCGGGATAGTTTTCTCTATCAGGATTGGAAAATATTGCTTAGCCAACTGTTGATGGCTATGCTGATAGACATCCAAATGCCTTGTTCGGTATAGCTATGATGAAATAGGGACATTGAGGTAATTTTACTCTATCGGAACTACATGAAATGGTTACTCCACTTGTATTAGTTATTCCAATGGGTGATAAAGACCTCAGTTCAAGATTTCTATTCCAACGCCGGTGTCTAGCGTTGGTTTGTAAGTTTGGGATTGATATTCCAATGTCAGTGTCTAGTTTTGATTTTTCAAAATGTGGGATTCAAATAGTCATGCAGACCAAAGGTCTGGTGTGACTGCGGCAAAGTGCAAAATTTGGTATAAATTGTATAAGAAACGGTTGGAAACAAAGGAAGCTATGTGAATTTTGAAAATGTGAATTTCTGAAGTCAGAATTGAAATCATTAGCAACTAATTGGAAGCTTATTTTTCTGCAATTACTTTGTTTTCTACATGTGTATGTTGTTGTACGGATTCTATTTGATTGGCCAGTCATATGTATGGATAGAGTATTGAACTACCTTCCATTTGCAGGTGATTTGTGTTTCTAATTCATTGTGAGGAAGTAGTTATAGTAATTTTTCATATGGTGACCTAGTTAGTTAGGGTAACTAGGGTTTTAATAGTAATTAGACCAATTCTCCTTCCCTATCTTGCATCACATATGACCCCTAATGACACCACATAACCCCTTAGGACACTATATCAACCATTAGGACCATATGATGTCCTAATGGTTTATATGGTGACCTAAGGGGTCATAAGGTTTTCTAACACCATGTGTGACCCTTTATGACCCCACATGACCCCTAGAAACAACCCATGACCCCTTAGGACACCATATGAACCATTAGGACCATATGTAGTCCTAATGGTTCGTATGGTATCCTAAGGGGTCATACAATGTTCTAACACAATGTGTGACCACTTAGGACCACATATGACCTCTTAGGACCCCAAATGACCCCTAACAACACCATATAACCCCTTAGGAAGCCATATGAACTAGTAGGACCATATGATGTTCTAATGGTTCATATGGTATCCTAAGGGGTCATACATGTTCTAACACATTGTGTGACCCTTCAAGACCCCATATGACCTCTTAGGACCCCAAATGACCCCTAACAACACCATATAGCCCCTTAGGAAACCATATGAACCATTAGGACCATATGATTTCCTAATAGTTCATATGGTGTCCTAAGGAGTCATATGGTGTTATATCATGTGTGACCCCTTAAGACCCCATATGACTCCTAATGACACCACATGACCCCTTAGGACACCATATGAACCATTACAACCATATGATGTCCTAATGGTCCATATGGTGTCCTAAGGGGTCATACATGGTGTTTTAACACATGTTTGGTCTCTTAGGACCCCATATGATCCCTATTTGCACCATTTGATGCCTTAGAACCCCATATGACCCCTAATGACACCATATAACCCCTTAGGACACCATATGAACCATTAGGACATATGATATCCTAATGGTTCATATGGTGTCCTAAAGGGTCATATGGTGTTCTAACACCATGTGTCACCCTTTAGGACCCCATATGACCCCTAGAGACACCACATGACTTCTTAGGACATTATATGAACCATTAGTACCATATGATATCCTAATGGTTCATATGGTGTCCTAAGGGATCATAGGATGTTCTAATACAATGTATGACCCCTTAGGACCCCATATGACCCCTAATGACACCATATGACCCCTTAGGACACCATATGAACCATTAAGACCATATGATGTCCTAATAATTCAAATGGTTTCCTAAGGGGTCATATGGTGTTATAACACCATGTGTGACCTCTTAAGACTCCATAGGACCCCTAACGACACCACATGACCCCTTAGGACACTATATGAACCATTAGGACCTTATGATGTCCTAATGGTTCATATGGTGTCATAAAGGGTCATACATGGTGTTTTAATGCATGTTTTTCCTCTAAGGACCCCATATGACCCCTAATGACACCATTTGATGCCTTAGAACCTCATATGACCCCCAACGACACCGTATAACACCTTAGGACACTATATGAACCATTAGGACCATATGATGTCCTAATGGTTCATAGGATGTCCTAAGGGGTCATATGGTGTTACAACACCATCTGTGAGCCCTTGGGATCCCATATGACCCCTAACAACACCACATCACTCCTTAGAACAC
Source organism: Cryptomeria japonica (assembly GCF_030272615.1). Lineage (NCBI taxonomy): Eukaryota > Viridiplantae > Streptophyta > Pinopsida > Cupressales > Cupressaceae > Cryptomeria > Cryptomeria japonica. The sequence goes on along the minus strand of NC_081411.1, from coordinate 71,753,210 downwards.
TATATGAACCATTAGGACCCTATGATGTCCTAATGGTTCATATGTTGTCCTAAGGTGTCATATCTCTAACGTGCCATGTGTGAGCCCATATGACCCCTAGCGACACCACATGACCCCTTAGGACACTATATGAACCATTAGGACCATTTGATGTCCTAATGGTTCATATGGTGTACTAAAGGGTCATACGATTTTATAACACCATGTGTGACCCCTTAGGACCCCATATGACCCCTAACAACACTAATTAGTATCTCTCTCTCTCTCTCTCTCTCTCTCTCTCTTCCCTTAATTTGTTAAATTTCAAACTTCTTAGAAAACCTCATAGAATTCTTTTAACAATATTACATTATGAAACTTGATAGAAATTTAATGTTTAAATAATTTAGTGTCTAGATCTCTCTCTCTCTCTCTCTATTTAATATTTTAATTTGAATGCACTCTTCATGTGTTTTATTTAATAATCTTTAATTATCTCTCTCTCTGATTAATGATCTCCCTCTCTCTCTCTCTCATTAATGTTTTAATTTAACACATGATATAGATTTAATAATCTCTCTCTCTCTCTCTCTCTCTCTCTCTCTCTCTCTCTCTCTCTCTCTCTCTCTCTCTCTCTCTCTTTAATGTTTTAATTTTAATGCGAGCTTCATGTTTTAATTTAATGCTCTTTAATAATCTCTCTTTCTCTCTCTTTTGAATATATTACATTACGATAAAATATAAATTTAATGTTTTAATTTAACATTTTAATTTGAATGCTCTTTATGTGTGTGTGCACTCATACATACATGCTTGTAACATAAATTCTAACTTTATGACACCTATCTATAGATGGAGGATTAGGCTCCTAATACACATCTTGTACAACCAAATCAGGCTCCTCATACACAACCTAAATAGTAGTATCATGTGCTAGATATTGGTACTATATTTTATCATGGTGACCATGAGATGAAGAGGTTGAGATCTATTTTAGATGATCCATGAATGGGTGGTGTGTACAAGTGTACATGAAAATCCATTTCCACTAGTTTACAGACATTGAGAGATATAATAGAGATGCAAACATCATATGTCCCACATATTATTGATTCCATTTTTTAGGCAATTGAGGGATGAGGTTAGGGGTAATCATTCTTGGGAGGATGTGCAGAAGGAAATCCACAAGGAAGTCATTAAAGAATGATGTTTTTTTGTAGTATCAGGAGTAAAGTAAGGTTAGAGAAGATTAGGTGACATAGTGCATTGATCCACGAGTGGCTGAGAAGATATACCCATGTTTCTTATCTACTCATGGTCATTATCCTAATAACGACCAAATACCATTATACTTTGCTCAGCAGGTGTACGCTAAGGTTCACTTGGGTATGAAACCCAACTACCTTAACCTTTCGAGATATTACAAATAGGGGACATATAGAGTGGCTAATAGATATTTATATCGTAGGGGTGATAGATAGGTACCCACACACAAGCAGCTTGTTGGTCACAAATTTCTAGTGATAGCCCTAGCCCTCGCCCCCATAGCTGATCACATAGTGATTGCTTATCAAAGAGAAGAAATTGATACCATTGGAGATATTGCATCAATAGCAACCACAATTTCTTCTGATAGACTGGGCAGATACATGATGAGTCAGCCACATTCGAGATCATCCATGAGTGTTGGCATTATAACAGACAATAAGAGATTGTTGGTATTTCAATAAGGATATTGAGAAGGTTGTTGAGATTATGGATATAACTGATTAAGGATGTTTATTGTCTTAATATTATTATTTTGTCATTGATGTCAAGAAATTGATTTTCTAATTTAGTATGATGTTGCCATATCTTAAGAAGTATGATTTGGTGAGTATAAAGATGTCGGTAAAAGACACAGAAAGAATGTGATGAATAAGGGGAGGAATAAGTTATTCAATGGGCAACTATTACCGACTTAGACAATGATGAGATCATGATGTTTAGATTGTTTTGATATCCTACATATGTTGTTGATTGTAAGGGTAATACTATACTATATTACCGAGCAAAGAACCTAGTCGGTAAACCCTAAGGAACCTAGTCGGTAAACCCTAAGGTTATCGCTATCGGTTAATGAAGGCAGAATGTCTACCGAGTGAAGTTTAGTATTTACCGAGTTGCAACCGAGCTGTAACAGAATACATTAAATGATTAAAAGCGTTATTTAATGAAGGAAGCTGATGAGCTAGAATTGATTAAATGATTGGTATGCCATGCATGAAGTTTGTTAAAGAATCTATGGCAAAGGAAAATTGGAAGAAAGATCTTCAATGCAGATTGAACCGCAATACCTTAGCACAAGTTCCAAGAAATGTATGCAAGTTCCAAGGCGAGGTAAAATGTTTTCAGATCGAAGGATACATTGAAACTGGTCAAGTTTGAAGATCTAATGGCTATGATTGTTCATGGGATATGTGATCAAGGAGATTAAGTGGTTAGCAATTGTTTATAAATAAGGAACTGTTGATAAACAATGTATGCAGGCAAGTGTAAGCACAGGGATGGTACATAGTGATTACCAAGCATAGAAGGTTGAAGACCTATTTGAATAATAGAGTATAGAGCCCAACAGAGGGACAAGATAAGTCCTATGACTAGAATGTGTTGAGCAAATAAGAATCTGCTTTAGCATTTTAGATGTGACGTTGCAGATAGATTTTTATTACTGTTATTTTGTGAAGTGATAGAAAATCTCTTAACCGAGTGGACTTAATAGTCTTATTTGTAAAACCCTCTAGCAAGGTGACATTCTGATTGAGTGTTTGAAATCCTTCATTAGGGTCACTTCTAACAAGGTGAAGATCCTAACAGATCTGAGGGAAATCCCTTAACCGAGTCACATCTAGCAATGTGTTTGTAATCTTTAACATGATTTTCTTTAACCGAGCATACTCTAGAAGAGTATATTTCTTAGTGGGTCTGAAATCCCATAGTGGTTTTTCCCTATTTGAGTTTCCACATTAAATCTGGTGTTATGAGTGTTATGATGTTTATATGCTTATGAGTTTGCATGTTTAGCAATTTTGGTTATATTGCTGAAGTATATGTTATCAAGGTTGAATCTATTGTTTTTATGGAAGATTAAGTTTGTATGATTCACCCCCCCTCTCATCTTGTTAGCTTGGCATCTGTACTTAACATTAAGTACCAGAACTATCAATTGGTATCAGAGCTTTGGACTTTGGAAGAAAAAGTTTAAAGGTACTTGAGGAAAAGATCCAAAGATGTATAAGAGGGATGCACCGAAGTTGAACAAGTCAAGTTTCTCTACATGGTAGAAAAGGATGAAGCTGCACCTATTAGGAGTTGGAGAATATGTTGTATATTATCTGGAGAATGATTTCAATACACCGAGCACCTATCCATTGACAATGGAAGAGATAAAGGCAAAGCAAGAACATATTCAAGCAATGATTGAAATAACATCTACATTGACCGACTCAGAGTTTAATGATCTAGAAGGCTGCAATGATGCCAAGGCAATGTGGGACAAGCTCATATCTATGTATGGAGTTGATGAACATGTTCAAAGAGAAAAAGTGGATAGTCTAAGAGGACAACTTGAATCTATGAGGATGAATGAATGTGAGAACATAACCCACTATAGTACAAGACTAAAGGAAATTGTCAATCAAATCAAAGGAGCAGGAGGAACCATTGAAGAAAAGGATGTCACAAGTAAGTTATTGAGAACCCTTCTACCTGCTTATGCAATCTGAGTCTCTCCAATCAGTGAAGTGAGGTCTGTACCCAATATGCCAGTTTCTTTGGATGCTACTATTGGTAAGCTACATGCATTTGAATTAAGTAATTTTGATAACAATTGGTCTTCGGTAAATAAAGTTGAATCTGCATTCAGTTCTTTTCATCTTGGTGAATCTAATGATTACAATGATAGAATGAGTAAGTATTTTGAAGAGGTTCACAATGGAGCAAGTGAAAGATTTTGTAAGAACATGGAAGAAGTACACAAACTATATGAGGAAATCAGAAAGCAAGAAGAGTTTGAAGCACTATTAGCCAGAAGGTTACTGAGAGGAAAAGGTAAGGACAAAGGAAAACTACCTTTGAAATGTTTCAATTGTGATAAGATAGGACATATGGCTTCTAACTATCCTGACAAAGATTCTACTAAATAGAGAGATTACCGAGATGATAGACAGAAAAATAATCAATACAGATGATATCGAGACTTAAGAAGAAGAGATAGAAAGTCATGCCTAATAGTCGATGAGGAATCAAATGATGATAAATCAAATGAAACTGATACAGAGGAAGTAGTTTATGTGGCTATCAAATATGGATCAGATGAAGAAAGGTATGAAGAAAAAGCCCTAATATCTCACATAAATACTAATGATTCTTGGATCATAGATAGTGGATGCTCACATCACATGACAGGTGATAAACACAAGTTTGTTATGTTAGAAGATTATGATGGAGGTTATGTAAGATTTGGTAATGATGCACCATGTCCGGTAAAAGGTAAAGGATCCATAACACTTCTTGACAATGCTAAATGTAATGATGTTTATTGGGTTGAAGGTTTGAAATATAACTTGTTGAGTGTAGCATAGATAAACAACACAGGTTACAGAATTGAATTTCAGAAAGGAATTGTCAAAGTTCATGACAAGCATGGAAAGTTAGCTGCTACCGGGACATAAACAAAAGGTAACACATTTCACCTTGACTCAACTCGGAACAAGTGTCTTTATGCAAAGATAGATGATACTTGGTTATGGCATAAAAGGTTTTGTCATGTAAATTTTGATAATCTGATCAAAATAAGTAAGAAGCACTGAGTAAGAGGTCTACCGGGTTTGGAAAAACCTGAGAATGCTATGTACCGAGGATGCCAGATGGGTAAGATGACAAGATCAAGCTTTACAAGTAAGTCCTACATTTCTAAGGGAATTTTAGATCTTGTGGACAATAATCTTTGTGGTCCTATGAAAGTTCAAAGTTATTATGGTGATAAATATTTCATATTATTTGTGGATGACTATTCAAGGATGATGTTAGTTATGTTTTTAAAAGAAAAATCATAAGCTTTTCAAATGTTTAAATGGTACAAGACAAGAGTTGAAAATGAAATAGGAAGACAACTAAAATGTCTTAGATCTGATAGAGGAGGTGAATTCACTTCTGATGAATTTAACTTATTCTGCAATGATCATGGTATAAAAAGACAAGTCTCTGCACCGAGAACTCCACAGCAAAATGGGATAGCTGAGAGAAGAAATAGATCTATTGTGGATTGTGCCCAAACCCTGATGATTGAAAAGAAAGTGCCATAAACATTTTGGAGAGAAGCAATAAGCACAACAGTTTACACCCTGAACTGAGTACAACTGAAGAAAGGAACTTTGAAGACACCATATGAAATCTGGTATGACAAGAAACCTAATGTAAGTTACTTCGAAATCTTTGGAAGTAGATGCTATGTACACAAAGATGATAGAAATGGAAAGTTTGATCAGAAAAGTGAAGAAGGAACATTTCTTGGTTATTCTTCTAGAAGTAAAGCATCTAAATGTCTGATCAAATCATCTAATAAAATAGTAGAAAGTGAAAATGTGAAAATTGATGAATTTGCAGAAAGAAATGATGAAGGAAACTCCAAAGAACTAGAAGATTATGAAGAATTTGTCTATGTTCAACTGACAAGTCCTACCGAGAGGGTTACTGAAGAAAATGAAGATAATGTCTAGTTACCAAGTGATTAAGAAGATCATACAGAGCCTACCAAGCCTGTATTAGCCAAGTATGTCAGAAGAAATCATGCATCAAGTCAAATTATAGGAGATAAAGATGATCCAGTGATGAGAAGGAACAAACTGAGATAGAACACATGTCTGATATCTGAATTTGAACCGAGAATACTGAAATAAGCATTTAACAGTGAAGATTGGATAAATTCTATGACAGAAGAGATTGATCAAAACAAGAAGAATGACACATGGACACTGGTCCCAAGACCGAAGGACAAAAATGTAATCAGTACAAAGTGGATTTTTAGAAACAAGCTAAATGAAAAAGGTGAGGTCATTCGAAATAAAGCAAGACTAGTTTGCAAAGGTTATGCTCAAGAAGAGGGAATATATTATGGTGAGACTTTTGCACCTATGGCAAGACTTGAAGGAGTAAGAACATTGTTGGCATATGTTGCTTTCAAAAATTTCAAAGTATATCAAATGGATATCAAATCTACATTTCTGAATGGTATATTAGAAGAAGAAGTTTTTATTGAACAACCTAAAGGATTTGTTGAAGACAAGAATAAAGATTAGGTATGTAAATTGAACAAAGCTTTATATGGTCTGAAACAAGCACCTAGAGCATGGTATGAAAGATTGTACTCTTGTCTAATCAAGATTGGTTTTGTAAGGACAAGTGAAAACAACAATATGTACATGAAGAATGATGAAAATGGAATGCTGATCTCAACCATATTTGTTGATGATATTATCTTTTGTGGAAATGACTCTTTATGCAAGAACTTTGGAAATGAAATGAGCAAATAATTTGAGATGTCAATAATCAGTGAGATAAAGTATTTTATAGGTTTACAGATACTACAAATGAAAGATGAGATTTTCATTACTCAATCCAAGTACATAAAGGAAATCTTGAATAAATTTGGAATGGAGGATTCAAAACCAGTAAGTACTCCTATGACTACCAATTGTAAACTATCAAAGAATGATGAATCTACATCTGTTGATGAGACACTTTACCGATCCATGATTGGAAAGCTACAATATGTTGTTCATAGCAGACTAGACATAGCACATGCAATAGGTATAGTTGCAAGATTTTCTATAGATCCCAAGGAAACACACATGGCAACAATCAAGAGAATTTTCAGATACTTGAAAGGCACTGAAGATTATGGCTTAGTATATAACAAGCGAAATAATTTTGATTTAAAAGTTTATACTGATGCTGATTGGGCAGGCAACATTGATGACAGAAAAAGCACAAGTGGAGGAGCTTTCTTTTTAGGAGAAAGACTAGTGAGTTGGCTTAGCAAGAAACAAGAATGTGTTTCACAGTCAACAACATAAGCTAAATACATTGCTGCAGCATTGAATTACACCAATATAGCATGGATCAAACAATTGTTGGAAGGTATAAATGAGAAAGTTACCGAGCCAGTAACTATATTCTGTGACAATACTAGTGCCATTAACATTTCAAAGAATCCTATTATGCACTCTAAGACAAAGCACATCTCTATCAAATATCATTATCTTAGAGAAGAAGTTCAAGAGAAGAAAGTGGTGTTGGAGTATGTTAGCACAAAGGAACAAATAGTAGATATCTTCACCAAGCCACTACTAAGGGACACTTTTGAGTATCTCAGAAGCAAGTTAGGGGTCCTACCCCTATCTTCTACTCATTGACAGAGTTCTGTGAAAGAATCAATTCGATGAATCTACAAAATATTATGTGTGGATTGATGCTTATTTACACACTTTAGGATGTTTTTCTAAAAGTGTGTAGGAAAAAAAATATAGGGAATAGGAATTGAAGACATAATGCTCTGATCAAGACTAAGTTGACACATAACAATAGGGAATTCACTTCTCAGCAGAAGAAATCATGTTTTAGCTCTTTTACTTTTTGGCATTGTTGTCAAAGGGGGAGAAGACTATTGTATGGGGGAGAAGTCTAATGACAGGGGGAGAGCATTTCAGAATCTCACAACAATCCGAAGCAATTAGGTCAAATCAATTGGTTTTGCCATCAATGCCAAAGGGGGAGATTGTTGGCATTATAACAGAGAATAAGAGATTGTTGGCATTTCAATAAGATATTGAGAAATTTGTTGATGATTATGGATATAACTGATTAAGGATGTTTACTATCTTAATATTATTATTTTGTCATTGATGTCAAGAAATTGATTTTCTAATTCAGTATGATGTTGCCATATCTTAAGAAGTATGATTTGGTGAGTATAAAGATGTCGGTAAAAGACACAGAAAGAATGTGATGAATAAGGGGAGGAATAAGTTATTCAATGGGCAACTATTACCGAGTTAGACAATGACGAGATCATGATGTTTAGATTGTTTTGATATCCTACATATGTTGTTGATTGTAAGGTTAATACTATACTATAATACTGAGCAAAGAACCTAGTCGATAAACCCTAAGGAACCTAGTCGGTAAACCCTAAGGTTATTGCTATCAGTTAATGAAGGCAGAATGCCTATTGAGTGAAGTTTAGTATTTACCTTGTTGCAACTGAGTTGTAACAGAATGCATTAAATGATTAAAAGCATTATTTAATGAAGAAAGATGATGAGCTGGAATTGATTAAATAATTGGTATGCCATGCATGAAGTTTGTTAAAGAATCTATGGTAAAGGAAAATTGGCAGAAAGATCTATAGCACATATTGAGCTGCAATACCTTAGCACAAGTTCCAAGGTGAGGTAAAACATTTTCAGATCGAAGGATACATTGAACCTGGTCAAGTTTGAAGATCTGATGGCTATGATTGATCATGGGATTTGTGATCAAGGAGATTAAGCGGTTAGCAATTGTTTATAAATAAGGAACTATTGATAAACAATGTATGCGGGCAAGTGTAAGCACAGGGATGCTACATAGTGATTACCAAGCATTGAAGCTTGAAGACCTATTTGAATAATAGAGTATAGAGCCCAGCAGAGGGACAAGATAAGTCCTATGACTAGAATGTATTGAGCAAATAAGAATCTGCTTTAGCATTTTAGATGTGAAGTTGCAGATAGATTTTTATTATTGTTATTTTGTGAAGTGATAGAAAATCTCTTAATCAAGTGGACTTAACAGTCTTATTTGTAAAACCCTCTAGCAAGGTGACATTCTGATTGAGTGTTTGAAACCCTTTAACAAGGTCACTTCTAACAAGGTGAAGATCCTAACAGATTTGAGGGAAATCCCTTAACCAGGTCACATCTAGCAATGTGTTTGTAATCTTTAACAGGATTTGCTTTTAACCGAGCATACTCTAGAAGATTATATTTCTTAGTGGGTCTAAAATCCCATAGTGGTTTTTCCCTATTTGGGTTTCCACGTTAAATTTGGTGTTATGATGTTTATATGCTTATGAGTTTGCATGTTTAGCAGTTTTGGTTATATTGTTGAAGTATATGTTACCGAGGTTGAATCTGTTGCTTTTATGGAAGATTAAGTTTGTATGATTCAACCCCCCCTCTCATCTTGTTAGCTTGGCATCTGTACTTAACATTAAGTATCAAAACTATCAATGAGTGCATCTTCCATCCATGGGGTAGCGATTGATTTAGATCAGTATGTTACTATTGGCATCCCCTCACCAGATGAAATAGCAACTATATATCAGGAGATGCTCGATATATATGATAGATGTCTCAATATTTATCTGAGGACCTCTTACATGCATATCATTTCATTTCATCCTAAGTTCAGATACAATTAGATGATGTCAGAGAGGAGATTATTAGCTCAACACTTAGGCTATTGTATCGACTCATATGATAGGATAGTCACAACATTCTCATCACTCTATGTATGCTTCAGGTGACCCACCTACAGACTAGTTTGCTACTACAGAGGAGGAGATACAAGATGATTAGGTTTGTAGCACAGCAGAGGGCTTGGATTCATTTGAATAGCAACTACGATATTTGGATTGGATTGGTTATATGGATATGCTACTAGGATCAGAAAATTCATCGATTCCAACTCATCTACATAGCCCCTTACACTCTTCACTCATTCATACTACCAAAGAGACATATGTAGATGCAATTGATGTGGCTGATATGATCTGACTATACCTCTTGATACACATGTACATGTGCACATAATATTTGATAAATAAAATGTCTATATATGCTTAAATATTTTTAATGGATATTGTTTCTATAATTTAAAGTTTCTAGTATCTTTTTTTGTTCAAACTAATCCTAAAATGTACATATATGTAATAGTTACCTCATGTTAGTCCTAGCTTGAGCTTAGAACATGTACACAAGTGAGATTCTTTCGATGTGACACCAACTAGTGAATAGGTTGGTTATGGATTTTGTACATGTACATTGTATATTTTAATAATCTAGATTTAATTTAATATTTATACATGTAAAGATATTTAATTTATATTCTACTTTTTTAGGGGATGATTGGACATCCATCGGACCAAGACTCTCACTCAGAGGGTCACTTCGTTCTTGGCTGACATGATTTTGATCAATTCGCCACTTTCTAGCATGTGTTAGGCTGCAGTACACATGTTTATCTTTATATATTTATGGACTTTCTTAGACATGTTGTTACATTTTGACATACTTTATATAGTCTACATTCTCAGACATGTGTTGTTTGTTTAACTTTATATATACATTTGATATACTTTATATGTTTGACATTTATATATACATAGCCCCTTACACTCTTCACTCGTGCATACTACCAAAGAGACATATGTAGATGCAGTTGATGTGGCTGATATGATCTGACTATACCTCTTGATACACATGTACATGTGCACATAATATTTGATAAATAAAATGTCTATATATGCTTAAATATTTTTAATGGATATAGTTTCTATAATTCAAAGTTTCTAGTATCTTTTTTTGTTCAAACTAATCCTAAAATGTACATATATGTAATAGTTACCTCATGTCACTCCTACCTTGAGCTTAGAACATGTACACAAGCGAGATTCTTTCTATGTGACACCTGCTAGTGAATAGGTTGGTTATGGATTTTGTAC